>NW_006408593.1:5054133-5060196 GCF_000296735.1 Chrysochloris asiatica | reverse complement strand
TGTTGTTTATTGGTCCAGTGCTGAGGAGTTTTGTTTTCTTTGCATTGAGATGCAATCCATGTCAAAGTCTGTGCTCTTTGATCTTCATCAGTAAATATTTTAAGTCCTCTTCACTTTCAGCAAGGAAGGTTGTAGCATCTGCATATCACAGGTTGTTAATGAGTCTTCTTCCAATCCTGATGCCATGTTTTTCTTAATATTATCCAGGTTCTTGATTATTTGCTCAGTAAACAGATTGAATAAGTATGGTAAAAGAATACAACCCTGGTGTACACGTTTCCTAATTTTAAACCATTCAGTGTTCTCTTGTTTTTATTTTTTAACAACTGCCTGTTGGTCTATGTATAAGTTCTTCATGAGCACAATTAAGTGTTCTGGAATACATTTACTTCACAATGTTGTCCATAACTTGTCATGATCCACACAATTGAAAGCCTTTGCATCGTCAATAAAGAACAGGTAAACATCTTTCTTTTGTATTTTCTGCTTTCAGCCAAGATCCATCTGACATCATCACTGCTATCCCTCATTCCACATCCTCTTCTGAATCCAGCTTGAACCTCTTTAAGTTCTCTGACAGTGTATGGTTGCAGCTGCTTTTGGATTATCATTAATGAAATTTTATTCACATGGGGTATCAATAATATGTCCGAAGATTTCCACATTCCATTGGGTCACATCTCTTTGGAATGGGCACAAATACGGATCTCTTCTAGTATTTGGCCAGGTAGTTGTCTTCCAAATTTCTTGGCACAGATGAGTGAATTTCTCTCGTGCCACATGAATTGATTGAAAGATTTCAATGTGTGTTCCATCAATTCCCAGTGTCATGTTCTTTGCCTGTGCCTTTGATGCTCTTTGTACTACTTGCTTTAGGATCATTGTCTCTTGATCATATGGTACCTCTTAAAATGGTTAAACATTGAGCAGTTCTTTTGGTATAATGAATGACTCTGTGATTCCTTCCATCTTCTTTTGATGCTTTTTGCATTATTCAATATTTTGCCTGTTGTTGTTGTTTGTTGTTAAGTCTTGTCAAGTAGGTCCTGAACCATAGTGACCCTGTATAGGGTTTCCAAGGAATGATTTGTTATCTTGAAACTGCTGACCCTTAGTCCATTGCTGCCCATTAAAAGTCAAATTGACTTTGTAATCCAGTGCATTAACCCAAAGCACCACACCAGGACTCTATTTGTATTTTATTTTTGAATGTTGTTGTTCGTAAGTGTCATTGAGTCATTTTCAACTCATAGTGACCCTGTATATAGTTTCTGAGGAGCAGCTGGTAAGCTTGAACCGCCAATCTTATGGTTCAATGTGACTTTGTAGTCTAGTGCATTAACCTGCGGCATCATGCTAGGGCTCTACTTTGTCCTCAACGTATGGTATTGAAAATACCCATACTTCAATACCTCAAGTGGAGGTTTGAATCTTTTCTTTATTTCCCTGAGCTTGAGAAATGCTGAGTGTGTTTTTCCCTTTTGGCTTTCTAACTCCAGGTCTTTGCACGGTTTTTTAAAATATTTGACCATATCAGTTGGTAAATTCTCTAGTACCTTTTTCAAATTCTCAACAGCTTAGATTCAATAGACCATGGTAATTGTGACTTTTCGATACAATGAAGAACAATTTGGTTTGAGGTCCTCTGAGATTTTATATATACTCTTCTATTATGGAGCCCAGGTTATGCAGTGGATTATGAGCTGGACTACGAACCACAATTAAGTAGTTTGAATCTACTAACTACGCCACAGGACAAAGATAAGGCTTTCTGCTCTCATAAAGATTTATAGCCTCTGAAACCCTCTACAGGGTCGCTGTGAGTTGGAACTGTCTCAGGTTGCACACAAACACCAGTCACCACCTTTGACTAAAAGTCCATCTTCAATTTCAGTTCTTGGTCTATTAGATGGAGAAGTTTTCTGTTTTTCTAAGATTTTGTGACCATGAATTATAATAGGCTTTTAAGGGAGATCCAAGCAACATTTTAACAGTTTTGAGCAGTACACACGAGTATGGTGATGGTAGTGGTGTGCCATGGAGTTGGTTCCAGCTCACAACAACTCTGCTTAGGATTTCTGAGGCTCTAAATCTTTACAGGAGCAGAAAGCCTCATCTTTCTCCCACGGAACTGCTCGTAGTTTCAAATGACTGTTCTTGAGGTTAGTAGTCCGACTCGTAACCACTATCCTACCACTAACACACCACTATGGTAGGTGGTTATTTAACTTTTAGTGAAATGATCCTTTATTGTCCAGAATTGGATAAGCTTCATTTCTAAACCTGGGTTGATTTTCTGAAAGAGAAGCTGATTGCTTTTATTAACATTATCATTTGATTTTTACTAATCCCTAGGTTTATCCATTTTCCCTTTTTGTATTTCTGTCTCAATGTAATTGCACAGATGAGACTGCACAACATGATGGGTCTTGATGCTGGTTGGTGGTTGGAATGGCTGACTAAACAATGCAATTATCATTCCGTCTAATAAGGTTAACAGACTGGTTTACTGATTTGGATAGAATCAGAGAGAATGAAAGTATTAGTGTGTTACTTCCCCTGTGGTCTGTGCCTGCTGGGTGAGACGCTCATTTTCCTGGATTGATTGATTGATTGATTGATTACTCTATCCACAGTACTTGGTAATGTTATCACCCAGGTTGACTAAGCCATGCAAGAATATTGATTGTGTTCTTGTGGAAGGTGAGAATGCTTTGGAAAAAGAAACAAACTTGCAGAGTCAGTATTTCAGAAAAGCAAGCTGCTTTCTATTAAATAATCCCCCCCCCCAAATTGTGTATGTGTGTGTGTTTTAGGATACACTTCATTATATTTAGCATTATAGCCTTTCAAACTGTTTCTACTTGCTGCAGTTCATCCAAAGAGGATGTCCTTTTGCTTTTCCTACTATCAACCTAAAATTTGATGTCTTCAGTGTTAGCAAGCTAATCTGCTTCTTGGGGAGGGTGGGATTGGATTAGCTGCATATACTTAGAAAGTTAATGTGGACAGATTGCTTCTAATGACCCAGTCTAGAGGGTCAAGGCTTTCTGTCCAGACCCAGATAGATAATTAGTAGGCCATAAGGAGGTGGAAGAGCCGGTGAATCTCTGTTGCTGTTTAAGAGTTATGGTGGCAGATAGATGGTTTGTCACTTGATACATTGTGAAGCATTCCCTTTTGTTCTACCCTTGATGTTTCTCCGGAGTGTCAGGAAGGGAGGAGAAATACCAAATAAAAAACTGATGTAACATCCCAAATGTGCTGTTACACCTCACCTCAGAAGAAAACAATTCTGCCAGGTATGTGACATGCTGCTGGGTGCATATGAATGAGTACAGAAAACGATCCAAAGGTATTAAAAGGTCAATGGATTATCCGATTAAGCAACAAACTCTCAATATGCCTCTATTTGTCTAGGTCATGGTTTGTTGTCTTGCTTAAATGGAGAAATATCTGCTGTATCCCCCCACCTCTAATTATTCTCTTTCAAATATCTGCTACAGGCAGCTCTTTGATCCCTGGTTACTACTAAGTACTTCTTTATTAGTTGACAGTCAATATTTTAAAATTAATTTAAAGTAATACCTAGTGCCAAAAATTTTAATTTGTAGGGGCACAGAGCTTTATTAAGGTCAAATGCCAACAACTTGAAGAATCTAATTCTACAAACAAAAGGAGCAGATCCATCTGTTCTATTCCCATGGCAGGTTTCCACATAGCCTGTTCTTTGGAACACTGTTGGGTAAGGGATGCCAAGCTATACTGAGCTTTCAGTGAATGGTACACTATTTTCATTTCCGTTACCTATTTAGTGTCTAATGGCTTAATTTCATTCTGGCATCAAACTAAGAAAATAAGCCTTTTCCTGAGCATACTTAGAGCAGAGGAGCTTTAGTCTGTTTTAACATTTTGAAATGATCGCACATTGCGATTTTGTACAACCTTGATTTTCCATTTGGGCAATGAAGACTGTGATGGAATCAGTTTCTAGGTATTTTATTGGGCAACTATGGTGGATAAGAGCTTCATCAATAACAAACAGTCCTCTAAAGTAAAGTCAATTCAAGGAGCGAGGCCTTCCCATTCTCAAAATGTTTCAGAAGGAAATTCTATGTAATGCATGCAGCGTGCTCAATTCTTTTTATAGAAACTATCAGTAATGGCTGTTCCAAACAGCCTCAAACTTGGAATTCTTATGAATTGTTTCTCATATGTCTCACTGTAAATGATCTTAGAGTAAAACATGAAGCAAAAATAATGAATATAGATTATGTTAAGTTTGCACTCCATATACTTTTAGCTTGTCTCTTCATCTCAACATACATTGAATGATTTCCTAAATTTCAGAAGATAAGTTTTGTGGCTCCCTTAAATAATGAGCTCAGAGCACAACTCATGCAGTGTGACTTCTGTCATTTGAGTGATTCTAGTACTGGTGGCACTTTAGGATAAGCACTGGACAGCTAGTTACAAGGTTGGCTTCTCCATGGGAGAGAGAGAAGGCTGTGTGCTCCTATAATGATTTATAGTCTCAGAAACTATATTAACAGTCTCTGTGAGCTGGAATGAACTCAAATGCAGCGGGCTTATTTTGGTTTGGTTTGGAACTTAATAACTCACTCACAAGAATATATATATATATATACATACACACATAAGGACTGCCAGAAGATCAAGCAAACTATGTTGGAAGAAGTACAGTCAGAATGGTTCTGAGAAGCTAGGATGGAAAGACTTTGTTCTCATACTTTGGACATGTTTTCGGTAGGGTCTAGTTCCTGGAGAAGGACATTGTTGTTGTTGTTAAGTGCCATCAAGTCGATTCTGACCTATAGTGACCCTGTACAGGGTTTCCAAGGCTGTAAATCTTGATGGGAATAGAAAGCCTCATCTTTCTCTTGCGAAGCGGCTGGTAGTTATGTTTGGTAAAATGGAGTGTGAGCAGAAAAGAGGCAGGACACCATCAAAATGGATTGACACAGTGGCAGAAACAGTGGACTCAAATGTAGCAAAAATTGTAAGGATGACTTGGGACCGAGTGGTGTTTCATACTGTCGTGCATAGGGTTGCTATGAATAAGGACCAACTCAAGGGCATCTAACAACAAAATATATGAATAATCCATTTTATTCAATTTGGCTGCTGGGTTTATATTTACCCAAATTTTAAGTGTGATCTCAGTTACATAGATACCACACATTTATCAGTTTCTTGTATTGTGGTGGCTTGTAAGTTGCTGTATAGTAGAAAATATGCCATTGGTATTTCAAATACCAGTAAGGCCACCAATGGTAGACAGGCTTTAGCAGAGCTTCCAGTCTAAAGCAGACTGTAAAGATTTACAGACTCAGAAACCCTGTAGAGGGTCGCTATGAGTCAGAACTGACTCCACAGCACAAAAAAAACAACAAAATCAATCAGTTTTAGGCTGAAGATTGGCTTACCAGCTTTCTATAATCATGTTTCCAGATGTTTCTTTCTATCTTCCTCAATTGTATATCTTACAACAGTAGTCAAAGGTCCACAATTCATCTGTCAGTTTGTCGTACTGTTGTGGCTTGTGAGTTGCTGTGATTCTGAGAGCTATGTCATGGTGGACAGGTTTCAGATGAGCTTCCAGACAAAGACAGACTAGGAAGAAGGAGTGATGAGCTACTTCAAAATATTTAGTCACTTAAAACCTTATGACTAGCAGAGAAACTCTGTCAGATATAGTGCCAGAAAATTAGTTTCTTAGGTTGTAAGTTACTCAAAATACAACTGGGGAAGAGTTGCCTCCTCAAAGTAGTTGACTGTGATGATGCGAATGGAGTAAAGCTTGTAGGAGTAAAGCCCATGGGACCTTCATTTGCTGATGTGGTACACTTCAAAATGAAAAGAAATAGCTGTACACACCCACTGAAAATAGAAACATGGAATGTCCGAAGTATTAATCTAGGAAAATTGAAAGTTGTCAAAAATGAAATGGAACGCATAAATATCGATATCTTAGGCATTAGTGAGCTGAAATGGACTGGTATTGGCCATTTTGAATCTGATAACCACATGATTTACTATGCC
>NW_006408593.1:5045322-5050998 GCF_000296735.1 Chrysochloris asiatica | reverse complement strand
TGAGGCTATTTAAAATACTATGGCTTGGGTCAGGTATACCTTAGTCCTCAAACTGACATCTTTACTTTTGAGCAGTGTAGAGGTCTTGTGCAGCAGATTTGCCTTGTGCAATGCATCATTTGATTTCTTGACTGCTGCTTCCTTGAGGGTTGATGTTGGATCCAAGCAGAATGAATTTTTTGACAACATCTATCTTTTCTCCATTTATCATGTAGTGAGGATTTTTGTTTTCTTTACATTGATTCAACTCCTACTGAAAACTGGGGTCTTTGATATTCAACAGGAAGTATTTAAATCCTCTTTGCTGTTGTCTTCATATTGCAGGTTGTTAATACGTCTTCCTCCAATTCTGATGCCATGTTCTTTGAATAACCCAGATTTTTGGATAATTCGCTCCGTGTACAGATTGAATATGTATGATGAAAGACTACAGCCTTGGTGCATGCACCTCTTTCCTAATGTTAAACCATTTGGTTTTCCCTCATTCTGTTTGAACAACTGCTTCTTGGTCTATGCACAGCTTCTTCATGAGCACAATTTAGTGTTCCAGAATACCCATTATCCACAATGTTGTCCATAGCTTGTCATAATCTGTACATAATCTGAAAGCCTTTGCATACGCAATACAGCACAGGTAAACATCTTTCTTGTATACTTTGTTTTCACCAAGAGCCATCTGCTGTCAGTAGTGATATCCCACATTCCAAGTCCTTTTCTGAATCTGGCTTGAACCCTGTCAGTTCCCTATCAGTGTACTATTACAGCCTTTTGGAATTATATTTAGCAACATTTTACTTGTATGTGGTATTAATGATCTTGTATGATGATTTTTGAATTCTATTGGGTCATTATTCTGTGAAATGTGGACAAATATGGAGCTCTTCAAATCAGTTAGGTCCCTGTCTTCCAAATTTCGTGACACAGATGAGTGAGTGCTTCCAGTTCTGCATCAGTTTGTTGAAAGATTTCAGTTTGTAATCCATCGATTCCAAAGCCTTCTTCTTTACCAATGCCTTCAGTGCCCTTTGAACTTCTTCCTTCACTTCCATTGACTCTTGACCATATAGTATTTCTTAAAATGCTTAAACATTGACCATTTCATTTTTTTTAAATGACTGTATTCCTTTAATATTCTTTGATGTTTACTGAATCACTCAATATATTGTTCATAGAATCCTTTACTATTGTAAGTCAAGTCTTGTTTTTTTTTTTTCCTTCAGTTCTTTCAGCTTGAGACATACTCAATGTGTTATTCCTTTGTTTTTCTGACTCCAGGACTTTGTACATTTCATTATAATACTTGACTTTGTCTTCTAGAGGTGTCCTTTGAAATTGTTTAGTTCAGCTCATTTACCTCCTTATTTCTAACATTTAATTTAGCACTTGTATGCTGAAAAGCCAGTTTCGGAGTCTCCTCTGATATCCATTTTGTTTTGTTTTTCCCTTCTTTCTTGTCTTCTTAGTGACCTTTTACTTAGTATATGATGTTCTTGATGTCTTCCCACACTCTCTTCTGGTATTCAGTCTAATGCATAATGTCTACTCTAGAGATGACCTCTAAATTCAGAGTCACTGTATCAAAAGGAGTTAATCTGCATTCAGCCAATTCAGCAGGTAGTATATAATCAAGACCTGACAGTATTCAAGGAAGAAGTCCAAGCTGCACTGAAGTCACTAGTGAAAAACAAGCCTCCAGGAATTGATGGAATACCAATTGAAAAGTTTCAGCAAAATGATGCAGCACTGTGGGGTTCTCTCATCGACACAAAGAAACATGTAATCCACTGAAAGAGACGAACAAATCAATACATCAACAGAAGCACTGATTAGTTCTTGCCAAGAATTTGGAAAACAGCTCCCTGGTGAGATGACTGGAAGAGATTCACATCTGTTTCCATTCCAAAGAGAGATATCCTTACAGAATGCAAACATTACTGTGCACTATCATTAATATAAGCTACAAGTAAAATTTTACTGAAGATAATTCAAACACTGTGTGGTTCTGAATCATTCTAACAATTTTTGGGCTTTGAGTCAGAGCCGACTTGACAGTATTTTACAGTAACAACAGTATGAAGGTTCTGTTATTGTTAAGTGCTATTGAGTTGGCTCTGAGTTATAGTGATCCTGGGTAGGATTTCCAAGGAGCAGCTGGTGGGTTTGAACTCCAAACCTGTGATTCCCAGTCCAGTGCTTATCCTTCAGCACCATATTAAGAGTTCATATGAACACAAACTAAGCTTTTAATGTTAGAGTTAAGGCTTGACAACATGATCATTTCTAGAAATTCCACACAGAAGTCAATTAAGAAAATTAACTAACTGATGGCTCACTGGTGTTTGTTAGGATGGAAGATACTTCTCCTGAGACCACCGTTGCATTATGCTGCTGCTTTTTTGAGTGCAAAGAATTAAATTTTTTCAATAGTTAAACAAGCATACGCTAATTTTAGACTCACAAATGAGTGGAATTTTGGAATTATAAGATGCTAGAGGAGTTCTGGTATGACACTATAGGATAAGCACTGGATCACAATGTTTCTTAGAACCACAAGGTCAATGGTTCAAACTCAGCAGCCACTCCTTGGAAACCTTGTACAGGGTTACTATGAGTCGAAATGACTCAACAGCACTTAACAAGAAGATGTTAGAATTGAAGGAAAACAGTGGTTTTGAAACATAACCCTTTCATTTTACATATGCATAATGATAGAGGCTCTGGTGGCACAGAACGTAAAGCACTTGACTGCTAACCATTAGGTTGATGGTTTCAACCAACCAGCCAATCCAAGAGACGAAGACATGGCAGTCAGCTTCCATAAACATTTACAGCTTTGGAAACACTTTGGGGAGTTCTACTCTATCCTATAGGATGGCTCTGAGTTACCATCATCTCCACAGCAGAGGGTCTTTTACTTTCTTTTTTTGGAGATGTAATGTTTGGACAGGGACTTGACTAGATTGGGTCAAAGTTTTATACCTATTTTATCTTGGATCTTGGGAAAACAAAACAAAAACTCTCTTTACTCCCAGGTCAAGACATTGACACTATCATCACTCTACTTCTTGTAAGATGAATTATGGATTGGTCTAGAAGCTCCCAGGCAAAAGCTTGATAACTGTAACAATAAAGACTCAAAAATTGAATAAGCTTTAACTCATATAAGCTGAAATACAAGTTTAAAAAGTCAAACTTAATATAGGGTGAGAAGAGCTGTTTGGAATAACCTTGCTTGATGGCATTTGGAAATTCAGTTGGAAGGAAAATTGAAGAAAGTATTAAGGAATGTGCTTAGAGATTTATCAGGCCCTTTTTCTTCATTTTAATGATTGTGAAATGCTTCAGGCACATCAGCATTCTAATATTTTATTTCCTAGGGAATAGGAAAGTCAAGGGTGAGGGCTATGGGTTGTAGAAATCCATAGGTTCATACCACTAGTATTTGGAAAACCAGTCCCCAGTAGATAAGATGGCCCTGAACAGCTTTATGGGATTCTTTTAAGAAATAACAATATGGGTGATGGTTTTACTCTTTTGCTCAAAAGAAAGTCTTAGTGAGTTTATAACTTATTAAATAAAGCGATTTTTATTGCTTGTTATATTTGAATTATAGAAACACTACTGTATTGTCAGTTGCAACTTATAGTGACCCTGTCTAGGATTCCCGAGAATGACTGGTGGGCTTGCACTGCCAAACTTGTGTGTAACAGTCCAGTGCTTATCCTACAGCATTATATCAGGGCTCAGAAAGCGTATGTTGTTGTTATTGTTAAGTGCCCTCGAGTTGGTTCCAACTCATACCAACCCTGTATAGGGTTTCCAAGAGCAATTGATGGGCTTGAACTGTCAACCTTATGGTTAGCATTCCAGGACTTATCATATAGGGCTATACCAGAGCTCAGAAAAACTATACTGTAACAAAATTATATACCATATAAAAATAGACATAAACCTTGTTGTTGTTATTAAGTGTCAGGAAGTTGGTTCTGACTTATAGTGACACACTGCCTAGAGTTTCTGAGACTGTCTGTAACCTTTGCGGGAGCAGAAAACATCATCTTTCTCCTACAGAGTGGCTGGTGGATTTGAACTACCCTTGTGTTTCACAGTCCAGTGGTTATTCTACAGAGTCACTGTGTTCCCCATAACAAACATTAGTTTCACTTCTTCCTATTGCTGTTCAATTTTTTGTATATAAGCATATGATATGTATATATTAAAGGCATTTGTGTATATACTGAAGGCATATAGATACATGTGTATGTGTGTGTGTGTGTGTGTGTGTGTGTTGTCAAATGCCATTGAGTTGGTTCTGACTCATAGCAATCCTATATAGGGTTTCCAAGCAGCAGCTGGTAGATTTGAACCTGTGATTTGCAGTCCAGTGCTGATCCTAACAGCATCACACTAGGACTCCTATATAGATAATATCTTCAGATACATCAAAACACATCCTTTTTTTTTTTTTTTTTGATGTATCATAAGCTATTTTCTTTGTTGCTGTGTAGTAGATATAATTATCACATGAATTCTATAAATATGAAGCTTATATTTGAATTTTCTACTTGAATCAAATATTAGCTAAGCAGCATAGCAGCACACAATTACAATCTTTGTTCAAATGCTCTGCCTTTATCTTCATATGGTAAGGTCTTAAGGGTGCATTCATTTTTGGGTTATTTTGGTAATACTAAGGCCGTGAAAATTAAAGTCAGCTGTAGTAAGGAGGCAGGGCATGATATATTATTGAAGATTTGCTTCCAAAAATACTTGTATTAGGCTGTAAGTACTAAATGACTTGGAATAATACAAAAGGAGAAATAAGTGATAAGCAAAGGGAAAGAGAACAGATATTTTTATGTGAATGGGTACAGAAATAAATGTATGAGGACATCAAAAATAGAAAGAGAAAGAAGAATGGCAACTTGTAGGAGAAAGAAATGTGAGATCATCAGGGTCTCAGGTGGTCGGTGCAAGCATTGAGCTGTACAAAAAGAATTTGATGTTGGCGATGAGGTTTAGAAGAGATATCGTGTAGTGACATATTTTGCTTGTCTTTTTATTTATTGTATCTCATGAAATGAAGTATCTTCAATAACGATAGAGCTGAAATAGTACTCCCCTAAGACATGTTGAATGTGAAGGTGATTATACATCACATCAGCTATTCAGAGGATAACTGAAATGCTTTTGTGAAATGCATACTAAATCATTTAGGGGCTTGTTTTAGTATTATTTGGTTGCTATCTTTGCTTGAGTCAAAGGTAGGTAATGCTATGGACTGATAAATATATTACAGGTGAATAAAAATCACATTTTTTTTTTTTTCAGCTATTGTGTGATGGCATAGGATAAGAACTCAAACTCAAGGTTGGTTTGAAATACAAGTCAGCGGTTCAAACTCACCAGCCAGAAATCTTATACAGGGTCACTGTGAGTCAGAAGCAACTCAACAACACTTAACAATAACAACATAGTCTGTAAAAAAACAAAAATGTGTAAATGTCTAGAGTGGTAACAGAGGACATTCTGTAGCATTCTTAAAAGCATTGGATGAACCGTAAGGACTGACATTTGAGTCATAGAATGAGACTCTGTTTAAAATAATTAATACATTTAGGCTTCTTTTGTGTCTAGAATTAAAACAAGAGTGATGAATGCTTGTAGAATTGAAAA
>NW_006408593.1:5042768-5043972 GCF_000296735.1 Chrysochloris asiatica | reverse complement strand
GTTGGCCCCAAATTAGTCCAGGCTGCTTCACAATCCTTAATTGCTCCCTACAAAATGTGATCATGCACATTTGGCTATATATTATTGAAGATTTGTTTCCAAAAGATTTGTTTCTGAGTCTGTAAATCTTTACGGTTACAGAAAGCCTCATCTTTCTCTCATGAAGTGACTGGCAGATTGAAACTACTAACCTTGTAGTTAGCAGCCCAGTTTGTAGTCCACTATCCTACCAGGACTTCTTCATAGGATACTTTGACTACAATTCTATTATAAAATTGATAAGAATAGACTCCTAAGACAAGGTTTAAGAAGGTCTCCAAGATACAGCATCCATCTTTCACCAACCAGGATGCTCACACTATCCAGGGTTTTTTTCAGATTTCACTCTGTAGGCAGGGTTGATGGAGTCATTGTTCACAAGCTTGAGCTCAGTGTTCAGTTCAGTTCAGAGTCTGTGTTTCTGGTATTGTCAGCCACCACGCAAAGTCATCTTGCTAACGTAACAAACATTCTAATCACTTGGAGAAATCCAAGGATTTAGAGGCCATCTTTCAGGAAGCAAGGACAAAACACCAAATGCATTGGCCAAGTTAACACATGCGAGCAAACAAAAGTCACTGTTACCTTTATTTTCATGTTTAGTAAGAGCAAATCTCCCATGACAGATACACGCAACATATGTCACGTGGTGATAAAAATCACAAAGTGAAATAAAGCACGCTAAAGAACTAGTAGTGGTAGGGTCAGGGACACTATTTCATGTGGATCAATAAAAATTTTACTAGCAATGAAATATTTGACTAGAGACTCAATAGAGACCTGTGAAGGAGAATTCTGATAACAGAGTGTTCTAGGCATTGGGAGCAGCATGTTTAAAGGCCCTAATAGGAGAGCACACTGGGTTTTGTTAAACAACAGTAAAGAGGTAGATGTGACTCTAATACGTGGGCTAGGAAGCTAGTAGAATTAGAAGTAGTGGGATGCTATAAATCATGATTAGATATTTGGATTTCATGATAAGCCATATCAGAAGGAGGATGTTGAATAGAGGTTTGATTTGTTTGTTTAGATTGTAGAAAGATCACTCTGGCAAATATATGTCAAATAAACCTTAGGTTAGGAGGGAAGCTAAGCAGTATTCTAACTATTTTAGATACCTTCTGCAATAATCCAAGAAGGAAAATACAGTAACAAAGGCAGGAGC
>NW_006408593.1:5039001-5040868 GCF_000296735.1 Chrysochloris asiatica | reverse complement strand
TATGAATGTGAGCTATGGGAGTGATCTGTACAAACTGGATGTAACAAACAAACTAGGTCTTCCACCAGCTTCAGCATTAGATGTAGTCTCTGGGTATTGAAAAAAAAAAAAAAAAAAAAAAAAACCTTGATGCCCTAAAATGCTTATGAAGCTCAAATCTATCCAGATGTACCTCACAAGATCGGTCTAGTGATCTGCTTCCAAAATGTCAATGGAAACCCAATGCATGTCATTTCTACTCTGACACACATGGGTAACCATGAGTCAGAATCAACATGCTGGCAACTGGTTTATAAATTAAGTACTTGGATAAACTCTGAGCTTCACTTTCCTTTTTTGTAAAATAGGACTACTGATAGCAACAATGTTGTCGTTCAGTACCGTGGAGTCAGTTCCAACTCATAGTGACCCTGCACAGGGTTTCCGAGCTTATAAATCTTTACAGGAGCAGAATGCCTCATCTTTCTCCCGTGGTTTCGAACTGCTGACCTTGAGCTTGGCAGCATGACTCGTAACCACTATGCTACCAGAGCTCCGTGATAGCAACACTAGTGATGGCAAATACATCTAAGATTATAGCCAGGCACTATACTAAATGTATGGTATTGTTGCAGCTGTTGTTACATGCAGTCAAGTGGGTTTTAACTCATAGCAACCCTGTAAACAACAGAATGAAACACTGCCCAGTTCTACACAATCTCATAATTGTTATATTTGTGCCCATTATTGCTACAACTGTCAGTCATTCTTGTTGGGGGCTTGCTCTGTTTCATTGACCCTTTATTTTACCAAACATGATATCCTTCTCAGGGATTTGTCCTTCCTGAGAATATGTCTAAAGTATGAGAGATGAAGTCTGGCCATCTCCGCTTATAAGGAACATTCTGACTGTAGTTCTTCCAAGACAGATTGGTTAGCTTATGGTACTTTCAGTATTATTCACCAACACTGTAATTCCAAACACCATAATTCAAATGTATCAATTCTTCTACAGCCTTCCTTATTCGTTGTCCAGCTTTGACATGCTTAGGCGGTGATTGGAAATACTATGGCTTAGGTAAGGCACACTGTCTTAGGATGGATTCTCTAGAGAAGCAAAACCTGTGAAGCTTATATGTGTATATTTAAAAAGAGATTTATGACAAGGAAATGACTCATGGAGTTGTGCAGGTGGTCCAAAGTCTGTGGATCAAATGTCAGACTGGAAACTTCAGACCCAGGCAGCTACAGACAGCAGGTAGGCAGGCAGATTCAACAACTCCCAGGATCACAGGTAATAGAGTGAGCCACTGGCTCAAAATCAAAGAACTGGAGGTTGGAGGACAAGCCAGACACCAGATACAGACCCAGCAGAGAGCGAGCAAGGCTTGCCTGGGTGTCCAATAGATTGGAAGGTGGCCACACCCATCAAGCAAGTGTTCCTTCAATTGATTGGCTGCTCATAGCAAAAATTATCATAGAATTATTACATCATAATAGCTGTCATCATGGGGTAGAACTACAGTTTAGTTGTCAAACTACTGAAAAGTTTGGCTCAGTCAAAACAAAACACCTAAATTATTATATGCACCTTAGCCCTCAAACTGGTATCTGTGCTTTTAAATACTATAATGAAGTATTTTGCCCAATAGAATATTTCTTTGATGTGTTGTCTGCTGCTTCCAAGACTGTTGATTGTAGACACAAGCAAAATGAAGTCTTTGATGGCCTCATTTTTTCCCAATTATCATGGTGTTCTGTATTAGTCCAGTTGTGAGGATTTTTGGTTTCTTTACACTGAGGTACGCTCCATAAGGAAACTGTAGTCTGTGATCTTCATCAGTAAATACTTCAAGTTCTCTTCACTTTCAGCATGCAAAGTGTGTCA
>NW_006408593.1:5036149-5038821 GCF_000296735.1 Chrysochloris asiatica | reverse complement strand
GGAGCTGATGGTGAGCTTGAACTGCCAACATTGCAGTTCATACCGACATTGAAGTCCAACACATTAACCCACAGCACCTCACTAGGGCTCCTTGGTCATTATATAAATTAAGTATGGTGAAAGGATGCAACCCTGGTGCATGCCTATCCTGATTTTAAACCTTGTTCACTCCCTTTTGGTGTTTGTACAGGTACCTCATGAACACAATTAATTCACAGTGTTATTGATAGTTTGTTATGATCCACACAGTTGAACATCTTTCATAGTCAATAAAGCACAAGTAACATCATTCTGGTATTTTCTGGTTTCAGCCAAATCCATGTTATGTTAGCAATGATTTCTCTTTCTATATCCTCTTCTGAATACAGCTTGAATTTCTGGCAGCTCCCTGTCAATGTACTCCTGCAACCATTTTTAAAATTTTCGTCAGCAAAATTCACTTGCATGTTATGTTAATGATATTGTTCAGTGATGTCACCATTCCCTTTGGTGACCTTCCTTTGGAAAGGGCACAAATTTGGATGTCTTCCAATCAGGTTAACCAGGTAGATGTCTTCTTGGCATAGACCAGTAAGTGCCTCCAGCTTTGCTTCAGTTTGTTGAAACATTTATATTTATATTCCATCAGTTCCTGATGTTGTTGTTAGGTACCATCAAGTTAGTACTGACTCATAGTGATCCTATGCACAACAGAATGAAACACTGCCCCATCCTGGGCTAATCTCACAATTGTTGCCATGCTTGAGCCCATTGATGCTGCCACTTTGCCAATCCATCTTGCTGGGAGTGTTCCTTTTTTGTTTGTTTGTTTGTTTTTTGTTTATAAGTTCCTAGAGCCTTGGTTTTTTTTTTTTTTTCAGTGCATTCAGTGAAGCACAGATTTCTTCCTTTAATACCATCAGTTCTTGATCATATGCTACCTCTTGAAATTGTTGAACATTCCATTTTCTTTTGATGCCCTGTGCATCATTCAATATTTTGTCCATAGAATCATTCAGTATTGCAACCCGAGACTTGATTTTTTTCTTAATGTCTTTCAGCTTTAGAAATACTGAGCGTGTTCTTCTGTTTGGGGTTTCTAACTCCAGGTAAGCACATTTTATTATACTTTCTCTCCTTGAAATTTTGTGTTCATCTCTTTAATGTCCTCATTTCTTCCATTTGCTTAGCTTATCTTCACTCAAGAGCAAGTTTCAAAGTTTCTTTGACGTCATTTTTGTCTTTTCTTTTTATGTTTCCTATCTTTTTAATGACCTTTGACTTTCTTTATGTATGATGTTCTTGATGTAATTTCCAAACTTTGGATTTCAGTTATTAGTGTCTAATGCACCTAATTTGTTCTTCATGTGGTCTCTAAATTTAGGTAGGATGTACTTAAGGTCATGTTTTGGCTCTCATAGATTTGTTTTAATTTTCTTTATCATCTGCCTGAACTTGCTTAAGATTAATTGGTGGTCTGTTCCACAATCAGCTCCTGGTCTAGTTTTTGCTAAAGATCTTGAACCTTTCTCTCATCTCTTTTCTCAGATGTAGTCAGTTTGATTCCTGTGTGTTCCATCTTGTGAGGTCCAGGTATATTGTTGCTGTTTGCTCCAAAGTCAGCTCTAACTCATAGCCACTCTGTATAGGGTTTTCAGGGAGCATCTGGTAGGTTTAAACTGCCAACCTTGTAGTTAGTAGTCCATTGCTTATCCTACAGGCCATACCAGGACTCTAGATGTATAGTCCCTTTTTATGTTATTGAAAAAAAGGTATTTTCAGTGAAAAAGTCACTGGTCTTGCAAAATTCAATCATGTGATCTCCAGCATCGTTTCTCTCACCAAGACCACCTTTTTGTTTTCCAACTTTTACATTGCAATCACCAATAATTATCAAAGCAATTTGATTGCATCTTTAATCAATTTCAGACTGAAGCAGAGTACAGAAGTTGGTAGAATTCTTCCACTTGCTTATCACTGGCTTTAGTGGTTGGTGCATGCATTTGAATGATAGTGGTATCAACTGGACTTCTTTGTGGTGCTGATGGTAGTTGTGGCCATGGAGTCAGTTCTAACTCATAGTGATCCTGTGTAGGGTTTCTGAGATTGTAAATGTTTCCAGGAGCAGAAAACCTCATCCTTCCTCCTCTGGAGCAAGTTTTAGATGCAAACTACTGACCTTGTGGTTAGCAGTCCACCATGTAATACCCTACTCCAAAAGAGTTCCTTGGATTTCCTTGTAGGTGTATAATCACTATTCTATCACAGACAACATTATGCTTTAAGATACATCATGAGATGTTCTTTTCTTTTTTTTTAAATGTTTTATTGTGAATGGTGTTATAGTTTACATTAACATTACATTTGTCCTATTATATATCGTTTCATTACCATGATTACAATCCCCTCCATGCATCATCAACCAACCAAAGGGTATATCCTGCAATCCTTCTCCCTGATCATCATCAGCACACAGCCACTCTCCCTCTCTGGGTCTAGAGTCCCAGCCATTCCATCACTCCACATCATCATCTCTGCCTCCATCTCTGATCTCACTGTTTCTCTGGGTAGGGTCCCGCATTCCACTCTTCTCCCTTGATGGCCCCAGGGACCTGTGCTTCTAGACTGCAAAGTCAACCACTCCCCCTTCTTTTGCTATGAAATGTCTACCTTTACATTTCCAACCTTCACAG
>NW_006408593.1:5029064-5034649 GCF_000296735.1 Chrysochloris asiatica | reverse complement strand
CATGTCCTCAAGGTTCATCCATGTTATGCGGTGGCTTGCAGCTTCCTTGTTATTTTTCAAGGTAGCATAATATTCCATTGTTTGTTTATCCACTCTTCAGTTGATGGGCACTTAGGCAGTCTCCATCTTTTTGCTATTGTATATAAATAGTGCTGCTATGATCATTGGTGTGCATTTATCTACTTGTGTTATGGCTCATAGTGAAATGTTTTGACAATTAATGTGATATATTCACCTTTAATTTGTTGTTCTTAGAATAATAAACCACATGGTTGGTCTATTCAGAATGGCTAATACCAGTCCATTTCAGCACACTAATGCCTAGGATATTGATATTTATGAGTTCCATTTCATTTTTTACCTTTCCAATTTTCCTGCATTCATACTTTGTGCAATCCAGGTGCTGATCATTAATGGATGTTTCCAGCTCTTTCTTCCCGTTTTGAATTTTTGAATTGTGCTGCTGCAGCAAATGAAGATCCTGTAAGCTTTGCTCCATTCATGTCCGTACATCAGCTCGACTTTGAAGAAGCAGTTTCTTCCCCAGTGGTATTTTAAGTGTCTTCCAGTCTGAGAGCTTATCCTATATTAACAGTTTTTGGCTCTTCTTCATTAGGTTTTTAGTGGCTAACTCCTCAGAAGTGGTCTGCCTAGCTCCTTCTTCCTCATGTGCCATAGTCTGAAAGCTCAGCTGAAACCTATCCACCATATGTGACCTGACTGGTATTTTAAATACTGATGGCATTAGGTTCCAGCATCAGAACAACATACATGCCACCAAAGTACTACAAACTGACAGATGAATAGTTTTGTGCTGTATACTTAACCAACTTAATTTTCTTAACACCGATATGAAAAACAACAACCAAACCCATGCTATTGAGTTGATTCTGATTGGCAGCCATGCTAAATGTGTAGCAAGACTGCACATTGTTACCAGAGCAAATAGTCTCATCTTTCTCCCTCAAAGAAAATGGGTTTCAACGCCAACATTGTGATTAGCAGTGCAATGCCTAACTTCTAGCATATAAGGCAGTATTATTTTCATCCCATTTTGTAGATAAAGAAACTGAGGTACAGAAAAGATACATCATTTACCCAACGTCACTGAGCCAATAAGGAGCTCTGGTAGTGTACTGGTTAAGAGTCGGGCTGCTAATCTCACAGTCAGCAGTTTGAGACTACCAGCGGTAACGTGGGAGAGAGATGAGGCTTTCTGCTCCCGTAAAGATTTACAGCGTCAGAAACCCTGTACAGGGTCGCTATGAGTTGGAACCTACTCCACAGCACATAACCAACACCACATAGTCAGTAGAAGACACAGGTTAGGCTCTAGCTTAGGCAGTGTGATATTGTTTTATTATTCTACTGGGGTGCTGGTAGGAGGAAGTGAAATTCTATGTACTTACTTTTGGTATACCTTGTTGTTAGTGTAGGTCAAGCTAACCTGATTGAGGATGATTCCATGCACCACAGAATGAAACACTGGCCAGTCCTGCCCCAAACCAATGATTAGTTGGGAAACAAATTACTGTGGTCCATAATTGTCATTGGGTGACTGTCTGAAGTAGTTGCTGAGCCTTTCTTCTTAACCATCTTGGTGTGGAAAGCACCGCTCTAAATGATTCCACTTCAAACAACAAGCCTCCACTGACAGATGGGTGACGACTGAATATGAATTGCCTTGGTTGGGAATCAAACCTACATCTCCTGTATGGAAAGTGAGAATTCTACAACGGAACCACCAGTGCCTCATCCTGGTATATAATCAGTGCATAATGAATGCTAAGGAGCCCAGTGATATAGTGGGTTAAGCACTGGGTTTGAAACTGCAACACTAGCAGTTCAAACCCTCCAGCTGTTCTACAGGAGAAAGACGAGGCTATGTGTTCTCATAAAAATTTGTAGTTACAGAAACCCTATGAAGCAGTTTTTATGAGACAGAATCAACTAGATGTTAACAGTATTTTAGGAGCGGGGGCAATGAGTGCTGATATGATTTCTGCTGGTGAGTCAGCTGAACAGGAACCAACGTGTGTCTCTTGGACTAGTGTCCAGTAGACCTCGGTTCCTATAAAAAGGCAGTCCAGAAACCCAACCACCCTCTTGTGGTGACATTCCCTGTTGAGAGATCTGTTGATGTTCATCCTCAGTCAAAATTTAGCTTTCTGCTATAAGTGCCAAACTTACAACATGAAGAAAGATTTGTAATTCCAAGAATATAATACCTTCTCCTCTGCCGTTCTCCTGCCCTTGATAAAATTGCTGTCTTCATTCTGTATCATTGGCCTTTAGCTTTATAACTGCCTTCAGCATCCCCACTGTTATTTCAGCATCCATAGCCCTGTCAGTCTCTCTGCCAGCTTCAGTTTACACTGTGCTTCACTTTCTTTGACTTCTGAGAAATTGCTGTCACTGGATAAACTTTTGGAAAGATGTCCCTACAACCAATAAATTGAGATCTTTTTTCTGTTACTCTTGGCTTAAAAGATACTGCATCTTTGTCTGTTTATATCCAGATCTACACATTTCCAGGTAGTTAAGGGTGCCAACATGCTCAAAGTCTGCATGTTTTTCCTTCTTCCTCCCTGTTTCTTTCCTTTCTGTTTAATGAAATACAAAGAAGAGTCTGTTGAAATTAACATCCTGATCTGACCTGAAGGTGGTACTGTAGGATTAGCACTGGACTGCAATTCAAACTTACCAGTCAACTCCTTGCAAACCCTCTACAGGGTTACTCTGGGCCATAAAGAACTCAAGGGCAGTTAGCCAAAAGAGCAACACCAAACTCCTGAAATTGCCCATTTTCCTAATATGTTTGGCCTTGTTAGTTGAGTTTTCCATTGTCTCTTCTCATGACTTGTGTATAATGGAGTGTGCTAAGATGAATAGGGTCACTTTTTGCTTGTGATAGGCAACTTTATATGTGCCTGTTGTTTAACAGAAAGTGATCTAAAATTGGGCTAGAAACCTTCATTCCAGATCATAAATTCTGTTGAGATTCCAGGCCAATTTCTTAAAATCCCTGGTACTTAAAATCTTCCTTTTTGAAATAACGGACCTGTCATGGTGCTGTAGGATACACATTAGAGTGCTAAAGACAAATTTTGCAGTTCAAACCCACCAGCTGCTCCTCAGGGAAAAAGAGGCTTTCTGTTCCAGTACAGATTTACAGCCTCAGAAAACCAGTACAGGATGGCTAAGAGTTGGAACTGACTTGATGTCAGAAGGTTTGGATTGTTTTCAAATAACGATATCAATGCCTACTTCACAATGCTGTTGTGCATCAGCTGGAGCATTAATTATGCAATTTACTAACATTCAGAGTTCTGGTGTGGCACTGTGGGTTAATGCACTGGACTTCAAAGTCATTGTGGACCACACGGTTGGTGCTTCAAGCTCTCTAGCTACTCCTCAGAAACTCAACTCAGGATTGCTATCAGTCAGAACTGACTCGATGGCACTTAACAACAACAACAACATTCAGAGTCCAATGATCAAGCAGTACAGTAATGATAAAGCAGCTCTAAAAATTCTTCCAGAAGGTCTCTTTCCTTCTAGCTCATTACTTCATCCTTTTTAAGTTGCTCTTCTAATTCTTTTGACCCAAAATTATTGCTAGAACTCTAGCCATCACATCCACCTTCTAGACAACAGAGTGGAGAAGGAGTTTAAAAAATTATGCTTTCTCTGGCTTTTAAGGCAAACAGAAATCACATGCATCTTCTTACGCCATCATGTAGCGACACCTACTTGTAAAAAGGACTTGGGAACATAACCATTTTCATGGGTAGTAAAAGGCTTACCTAAAGATCAGCCTCATTAATATTAAGGAAGGAGAGAATGTTTATGAAGAGGCAGCTAAGATGTATGCCCCAAATGGCAGTTATACTTATGATCCAACCCTTTAAATTATGCTTGATTAAAAAAAAAAAAAAGTGAAAATCTTTACTGAAAATATCTGGTTCTATTCTGATGTTTCATCTTTTAGCTAAAACAAGATAATAGAAGTGGAGACTATTAAAAGGGATCATCTGACTAAATAATTATTACGAGGGATGTTTTTGTTTCCTCTTTTATGGTGAGTGGTTTTGTAAGTACCTATGTATCAGGATATTAAAGAATCACTGAATCACGAAGTAAAGGCTAATTTACATAAGAGGGTCAGAGATGTTAGGGAAACACAGCTAAGCATAACTTCACAGGGATCTGACTTGAACTTTGATGGGTGAACATAGCCAATTCTGAGGCTAAAATAGGGTCAATCTTTTTTGTTTTTGTTTTTCATGAGGATTTCTTCCTATGTTTATTGGTTACCTGAATGTTTTCTTTTATGTAATGTCTATTCACGTACTCTGCTCATTTAAAAATTAGATTATTTGTCTTTTTCTCAATGAGATGTGGAAGTTTTCTATTTTTTTTCCCCTGAGTTTTTATTGTGAATCGAGTGATAGTTTACTTGGGAGGATAATCAGTTTTATACTCATCATTTCATTGCAGTGATTACAATCTCCTCTGTGCATCGTCATTCAACAGTATTTGCTTCTATTTTCTCTGTTTTGTTTTGTTTGGGGGAAGGGGTTACACAAAAACACTCAGGAGTGTGTAATTACTTAAACAACCAAAGGGCACATTCTGCAAGCCTGACTCCTGGCCACCAGGACATCCACCTGGATGCCAGCACACAGCCTTTCTCTTTCCATGAGTCTAGAGTCCTCAGCTATTCTATGTCTCCATGTCCTCATCTCTGTCTCCATCTCTGGTGTTGTTGCTTCTCTGGATAGACCTAGGATCTTCTGCTCCTGGACTATGAGATTAACTACTCCCCCCTTTATATTACAGAACTTCTACCTTTACAGTTGTGACAGTCACAATTAATCGTTATAACAATTACTCACTGTTGAATCATTAAGAATCTTATCCCCATCTTTTTTCACTAGACCCATCTTGTTTTTGTTGTTAAGTGTCATAGAGTCAATTCCAACCCATAGGATTTCCAAGGAGTGGCTGGTGAGCTTGAACTGCCAACCTTCTTGCGGTTCAAACTAACCTTACAACCAAATACATTAGCCCACAGTGACACACCAGGACTCCTCTAGACAAGATAAATACTATGCTGCGAGAATTCTCCATTCCCCCACACACTCTGAAACTAAACTCCCTCTTAAAACTTGTCAGCCATTCTCTTTGTGCCTTTATAGTCCTGCCCCACATTTTAGGTAGCCAGTGTCTGAGTTGCCCGTCCTTATCAACCCTGTATACAGAGGAGATAGGATTGATCCTTGATCTGAAGACTTCTTCACTCTCAGTTGGTATTTTGAGCTACTACATCCATAAGTAAAGGTCAAGTTCATCAAATTGTAGCAATTTACACTTGATTCCTTGGGGTCATTCTTTTTTTTTTTTTAACTTTGTGATTATTTTTTAATGTTCTATTGTGAATTATGTGACAGTTTACAAAGGAGAATATTAGCTTTATATTCATCCTATCGTATATCATTTCTTAGCCATGGTTACAATTCCCTCCATGCATCATCAGCCAACCAAAGGGTATACCCTGCAAGCCTGCCCCCCAGTCATCAGCA
>NW_006408593.1:5025358-5026984 GCF_000296735.1 Chrysochloris asiatica | reverse complement strand
TCCACGGCATATAACAACAGCAAACTTCTTGAAATGGTTGAATATCAACCATTTATTTTTATGCTTATAATGAAAAATAAGATGAAATAAGTACAGTGAATTTATGTATTACAGTTGTAAAGACCTATAGAACGACATATAATATGAGGGAAGTAAATATTGCTTTGAAAACATAAAATTTTTATTTAAAAAAATATCAAAATGTTTCTTGATATGTTGTTCCCTAACATATCTACTAGCTAGGTCTATACACTTCTGGAGACAGGGTTTCCATCTCTCTAACCCTTCCCCAGAGAATTCTGTGTTCTTTGATGTATAGCACTTCAAAATAGAAGCATTGGCATCCTCAAGGGTCTCAAATCATGTTCCTTTTGAATATTCTTTGATTTCTGGGAACAAAAGGAAGTCTGAAGGGGCAAGATCAGGTCTACAAAAGAGGTTGTGGTAAGGTTTCTGAGCACAATGCTCATAGCACAGCCCTTGGTGCCCTGGACAAGTGAGCAGATGAACGGTCACAATGAAAAGAGAGCTCACAGTGCAACTCCCCTCACCTTTCCTCACTACTACAGCTTTATTTTTTCCTAAAACTTCTTCTGAATCAGTTCCTGTGAGTGTCCCATGTCCTTCAAGCATGCATCTCAGATGCTAGACTCATGGAAAGAGAAAAGCCGAGTGCTGGCGGTCAGGAGGTAGGCTTGCAGAATGTGCCTTTTGGTTGTTTAAATTACTATATATTCCCAAATGTGTTTGTGTACATCCTCAAAACAAAAACAAAACTGAGGGAATAGAAGAAAATACTGGTAAATGATGCTGCATGGAGGAAATTGTAATCATTGCAATGAAATGCTGTAAAACTGATGTTCTCCCATGTAAACCATCACTCCGTTCACAATAAAAACTTAAAAAAAGAAAATCTATCAGTATTACATTTTTGGAATCCCCACATATAGCCATCATAACTTTCTGAACTGACCTCTCTACTTTAAATGTAACTGTCCCATCAAATTGCCTTGGGTGCCATCATTTTGTTTGGACCTTTTTTTTTTTCTTTTTTGAAGGCACCTTCAGCTCTTCACAATGACATGTTTATATGTGTTTTGCTTGGGTTAAACCTATACATGTATGAACTAGAACATTAGTAGCGATACTTATTTTCCTTCATCCCATATACTATGCACAGCTTATTCCCATAGTTGGAATTGAGATATGGCACTGAAGGATAACCAGGAGGTCGGTGATTCAAACCTACCGGCTGCTTCTTAAAAAACCTATAGAGGGTCACTATGAGTCAGTTGATGCAATGGCACTTAACAACATAAAATATACACTTCCCCCAATATTTCACATATAAAATATTGTTTTGGTTTAGTGCTTTTGAGCTGATTCCAACCCATAGCAACCCTGTATAGGATTTTCAAGGAGCAGCTTGTGAGCTTGAACGACTGACCTTACAGTTCAAACAGCTTTGCAGTCTGGTGCATTAACCCACAGTGCCACACCATGACTCCATATGAAATGTTGTTGTTATTGTTAGGTGACATTGAGTCAGTACCGACCCATAACAACCTTATGCACAGCAGAACGAAGCACTGCCCGATCCTGGGCCAACCTCAGTGCTGTTGCCAC
>NW_006408593.1:5023489-5024253 GCF_000296735.1 Chrysochloris asiatica | reverse complement strand
TGTGTGTGTGTGTATCTCCAGTTGCCTGCTGGTTAATTCTAATCATGGTGACCCCAGGAGTGTCAAAAGAGAACTGTGCTCTCCTCAGTTTTCAGTCACCTAGTTTTTCAGAAGCAGACCACAAGGCATTTCTTCTAAGATATCGTCCAGCCTTTCCAATAGCAGCTCAGCACATGTTAACCATTTGTACACCTTAGAGATTCCATGTATACTATTTATCCATGCATATCCTAGTGCACAGACTCCTGGTGTATTGCTGTAGGATCAGCATTGGACTGCAAACCACAAAGTTGGCAGTTCAAACCCACCAGCTGCTTCTTGGAGACCTTAAACTGTGTTGCTATGAGTTGGAAACAACTCAATGGCACTTACCAACAGCAACAACAACCCCAGTGAATAATCAATAAATGATGTTTCGTCTACATGATGCTTAAGAGCTGGTAAATGCTGCTATGATTACTTTGTTCTTCACTCTGAACTTGACTGATATAGTACTTGATGTCTGCATTCAGAATAGATGAGGAATTTGACCTTCCAGTCTTTTCTGCATTTCCTAGATTTCTTTGTCTCATAAATCTCTTACTTTACTCCATAGTTGGCTCTAGTGATCCAGTGTATACTTGCAGAATAGATGTGTGTGAGTCTTTCATAAAATATAATGAAGGAACAACAATAACAAAGGAAATAAAAGCAAATACTGTTAAATGATGATGCATGGAGGGAATTGCAATGATTACAATGAAACACAATATGCATGAGTGTAA
>NW_006408593.1:5015215-5023089 GCF_000296735.1 Chrysochloris asiatica | reverse complement strand
GTAGGATGACTTTTAAAAAAGTAAAATACTACATTTTAGAGTGTTTAATCAGAATGGTTTCTTCTTAGAATGATTCTGAAAGGGGGGAATGATTGTCTTGACACTAGACAATCTTGGGAAATTTAACCAAAGAAAATGATGGCACTGGGGCACATTCAAACTGTTTGTTCATTATAATCCAAATGATACCATTGATGTTCAGAGCCAAAACAAGTCTGCTAAGGTATTGGTGTGAGATAGTTGGAGGATTCTCACTGACTAGTTAGAGCCTCACTTTGACTAACAGTGTCTCCATACTAAGAACAAAGGAGAGAATAGGAGTCATTTTCCTCATGGAATTAATCTTCCCTGCGACTCAAAGGCACTAAACAACAACAAGTGACTAGGTAGAAAAAGACGAAGGTAAGAACAGAGTTGTGATGGAACCCATGTGCTCTGTCAAAACAAAGTGATTCTTGAAAGGTTTTCTGGGAAGTGAAATCAGCATTCACTGCTACCACCATCCTCCTCCTCTAGATTGGTAAAGCAGGTATTCAAGAAATTTGAACTAGCCAGAGCTACTCAAGGTTTATTTCCTGCTCCTCAAATACTCTGATCCTGCTGTCATTTCTTGGCCTTTGAATTTCTAATTCCCTTTTGACTTCATGATTGCCATATATTATATCTTACTTGCTTCCTGGATTCTCTCACACACACACTTTGACCTGATGACATTCCTGAACTCAATTTCTCTTTCCTTAGATTTGCTGTACTCAGCATGTTACGTGGTCACATTTAATAACAATCCTTGCTGGAAGTGTTGCTGCTGTAACGAGCTATTTGGTCATTCTGGGTAACACTCCTGGAAGAATGAAACACCAGGTCTCATGATTTCTAATCCATAGCCTCTCCAGTGCACAGGAAGACTCCTTTAACTTCTCTGCCAATGACTGAAAACTATACTTGAATTCAGGAGATATATTTTGGTACTCTGTTTCTAATCTAAGAAGAATTAAATTCCACTTTTCATTGTGTGGTTTAAAAGACATGAAATTCATGTGTGTGTGTGTGTGTGTGTGTGTGTGTGTGTGTGTTTCTCCTCCCTGTTTTACGAAAACGTTCCCCTGTATTATTCACATATGTATCTGGCTAATTTCTGTTACTATTTCCTATGAGAGCGATATGACATACTCCTGTTTTTTTTTGGTTTTTTGTTTTTTTGTTTTTTTTTTTTTTCTCAGAAAGAAGGTCTTTGACATGCAAGGTCAGTCATCAAGTCCCTACTAGCTTCAATTAGAAATCTTCTTATGCTAAACAGTGATTTGGGAAAATCCATTTTTGGCATCAAATCCTGCCTTTCCCCAGAAATGAAAAGACAGCCTTGCTTAATGCACAGATTCTCATGTATATGAAGCGAAAGTGCTTATAAAAAACAGTGAGTGTTCCATTGCATAATTAGAGTACTTGCCTCTTTCTCTTTGTTGAGCTCCTTTAATGTTTACAAAAAAAAAAAAAAAAAAGAAAAAGAAAAGAAACCTCCCTTCAGTAATCTATGGTTTTCCAGGTTGCATATTTCTAATGTGATTGATCTTTCTTACAGTTGGTGCTACTCAGGCATTTTATCATTGTGAAAGGGGCTCTCTGCATTTCTCTGATTTCTTTATATTTTCCCCACAGCATGGCATCAAGAATTAGACTCCGTAATGCTTGGGGACAGCTGCAGTTACCGAACACATCCTTCAGGCAACTGTAGCTCATTTAGCCTAATAGCCTGCAAATCTCATGATATCCAAAAAAACCTAAAGTTTTCCATTTTTCTTTATTGTTTATTCCAATATATGGCTTATTTCAAGGGCACAATTTTCAAACTGGAGTAAAAGTTCATGATCTAAGCTCTGACAGTTTATTTATTTAAGACAGGGGCTTGCTCTTTATTATCAGAATGAAATAATCATTTTCATACAGACTTAACACTTGTTTAATGGCCATAAATGATGGAATCATGTGTGTTTCTAGGATTGCAAACACCTTAAGAGATGTCCAGCAACATTGAGTAGAACCATGTCTAACACATATTCAACTCATAATAATAAACAGTATAGCCGTTGTTTATTTAGACCAGATTGGGGAATCTTTTCTGCCAAAATTTATTAAAGTATTCTTGGACCATACAAAAGGATCAACTTAAAAATCAGTCTTCTATATTTGGTCAAACATTTAACTTCTTCTTGTTGTTGTTAGGTGCCATTGAGTTGGCATGGACTCATAGTGACCCTATGCACAACAGAGCAAAATACTACCCAGTCTTGGGCCAGCCTCACAATTGTTGCCACGCTTGAGCCCATTGATGCTACCACTGTGCCAATCCATCTTGCTGGAGGTCTTCCTTTTTCTCTCTGACCCTCCACCTTATCAAACATGATAATCTTTTCCAGCGACTGGTCCCTTCTGACAGTATGTCTGAAGTATGAGAGACGAATTCTGGCCATCCTGGCCTCCAAGGAGCACTCTGGCAGCACTTCGTCCAACATAGATATGTTGGTTCTTTTGGCAGCCCATGGCACTTTCAATATTCTCCTCCAACACTATACCTGAAATACATTACAAGTACAAGAACTGAACTGAAAATTTCAAAGGTTAGCTCCAGAAGACAAAGTCAAATATTACAATGAGTATTTGTACAAACATCTGCAGTCAGAAAACCAAAAGGGAAGAACACGCTTAGCATTTCTCAACCTGGATAACTGAAGAAAAAGTTCAAGCCTCGACTTTCATTATGGAAGGATTCTCTGGACAAATCATTGAATGATGCAGAAAGCATCAAAAGAAAATGTAAGGAATACACAGAGTCAGTGTACCAAATGGAAATGGTTGATGTTCAACCATTTCAAGAGATAGTATATTATCAAGAACCAGTGATACTAAAGGTGCATTGAAGGAATATAAAAAGAACAAGGCACCAGGAATTTATGTAACAAAAATTGAAATCTTTCAAGAAAGTGAGGCAGCACAGGAGGCACTCATTCATCTATGCCAAGAAATTTGGAAGACAACTATCTCGCCGACTGATTGGAAGAGATCCATATTTGGACCCATTCCAAAGAGAGGTGTTCCAACGGAATGCAGAAATCATCAGACAACATCTTTGCTATCCTATGTGAGTAAAAGTTTTGCTAAAGGTAATACAGAAACAGCTGCAAGCATACACTGACAAAGAATTTCCAGAGGTTCAAACTGGATTCAGAAGAGGACATGAAATAAGGAATATCATTGCTGATGTCTGATGGATCTTGGCTAAAAGCAGAGAATATCAGAAAGATGTTTGCCGGTGGTTTATTGACTATCAGAGCCTTTTGATCATGTGGATCATGACAAGCTATGGACAACATTGCAAAGTATGAGTATTCCGGAACACTTAATTGTGCTCATGAGGAATCTGTACATGGACCAAGAGGCAATTGTTTGAACAGAACATGGGAACACTGAATGTTTTAAAATTAAGAAAAGTGTGCAACAGAGTTATATTCCTTCATCATAATTATTCAACCTGTATGCTGAGCAAATAATCTGAGAAGCTGGGTTATATGATGTAAAATGTGGCATGAGGATTGGAGGAAGACTCATTAACAACCTGCAACATACAAATGATACAACCTTCTTGGTGAAAGTGAAGAGGATTTAAACTATTTACTGATTAAGCTCAAAGCCCACACCCTTTGGTATGGATTGCTTCTCAATGTAAAGAAAATAAAAATCCTAACCACTGAATCAATAAACAACATTCTTATCAATAGAGAAAAGATTGAAGTTGTCAAGGACTTCATTCTTCTTGGAACAGCCATCAACACTCATGGAAGCAGCAGTCAAGAAATCAAACGACAGATTTGCATTAGGTGAATCTGCTGCACAAGACCTTTTTAAAGTGTCGAAGAGTAAAGAAAGATGTCAGTTTGAGGACTAAGGTGCGCCTGGCCCAATCCATAGTATTTTCAGTAACCTCATATGTATGTGAAAGTTGGACAATGGACAAGGAAGACCATGGAAGAATTGATGCATTTTAGTTATGGTGTTGGAGGAGAATATTGAAAGTGCCATGGGTTGCCAAATGAAACAACAGATCTGTTTGGATTAAGTGCAACCAGAGTGCTCCTTTGAGGCCAGGATGGCCAAACTTTGTCTCTCATACTTCAGACATATTGTCAGGAGGGACCAGTCATTGGAGAAGGATATCATGTTTGTCGATAAGGTGGTGAATCAGAGAGAAAGAGGAAGACCCCCAGCGAGATGAATTGGCAAAGTGGCAGAATCAATGGGCTCAAGCGTGGCAACAGTTGTGAGGTTGGCCCAGGATCAGGCAGTGTTTCTTTCTGCTGTGCATAGGTCACAACGAGTTGTACCAACTGGATGGTACCTAACAACAACAATTGGACCTTTGAATGATGTATGTAAAAGAAGTATAGAAAGAGGGAATTTGTGTATATTGGTTTATTTTTAAGGCTGAATCTTTGAAGTATGACAAATCTATTTTATGTCATTATTCTAACCTGTGTCCAGAAACAGAAAGTTTTTCATGATCTCATATGAGAAAAAGACATAATGGCTACTGGTTTAATTATGGATAGCATTGCTGGCATCAGATAGATCTTGGCTGAAAGCAGAGAATACCAGATGTTTACTTGTGTATTGTTGACTATGCAAAGGTTTGGATCATGCCAAACTATGGATGACATTGTGAATAATAAGTATTGTAGATCACTTAATTGTGCTCATGAAAACCTGTACCTAGACCAAGAGGCAGTTGTTAGAACATAACTAGGGGATAGTGCATGGTTTAAAATTAGTAAATTTGCATGCCAGGGTTGCATCCTTGCAACATACTTATTCAGTCTGCATGTTGAGCAAATAATCTGAAAAAACTGGATTATTTAAAGAGAAGTGTGGCATTAAGATTGGAATAAGTCTCACTGAAAACCTGTAATATACAGATGATCCAACCCTGCTTGTTGGAAGGGAAGAGGACTTGAAATATTTACTGATGAAAATTAGAGACCACAGCATTCAGTATAGATTGCACCTCAAAGCAAAGAAAATTAAAACCTTCACAATGGTAACAATAAGTAGCATCATGATAAATGAAGAGCAGACTGAAGCTGTCAAAGACTTCATTTTCCTTGGATCCACACAATTCATGGAATAAACAGTCAAGAAATTCAACGACATGTTGCCCTAGGCTAATTTGCCTTACAAAAGCTCTTTAAAGTGTCCAAGAGCAAAAATGTCAGTTTGAGGACTACGATGCACATGACCCAAGCCATGATGTTTTCAATCATCTCATATGTACGTGAACGTTGGACAATGATTAAGGAAAACCATAGAAAAAAGTGATGCATTTGAATTATGGTATTGATGAAGAATACTAAAAGCACCATGGTAAAATCTCTGTGAATTGGGACTGACTCATTGGAACCTAACAACAACTTGTGGGTGAATTTGGGATGTGTTGTTACTCTAAAGTCTTAGCTAACTTTGTGGATGTTGTTGTTATTAAATGCTGCTGAGTTGGTTCTGACCATAGAGACCCTGTTTCCAAGGAACAGCTTGCTGAGTTTGAACTACTGACCTTGAGGTTCAAATTAACCCTGCAGTCAATTGCTTCTCCTATAGATCACGCTAGGACTCCAAGTTTGTGGATTCATAGTTCTAATCATTATTAAATCTAAGTCAATTCACTAACAACCATTGTTGACAACTATATATTTCAGAAATTGGTAAAGCTACAAATAGACATGCCTCCTTTCAAAAGAGCTCAGAGTCTATTGAGGAAAAGACATACCATAAGCTAAAGAAAACCAAGAAAGACAAGACCAAAGTGGATGTCTGAAAAGACTGAAACTTGCTCTCAAAGCTAATAGTACATTAAATATTGTGAGTCCTGATGAGGCACTGTAGGATAAGTACTGGACTGCTCACCACAAGGTTGGTGATTTAAGCCCACTAGCTGTTTCTTGAAACCCTTTAATGGGTCACTATGAATAAGAACCAATTGGATAACTCTTAACAACAACAGCAACAATAACCACAACAAAAATATTGTGATGAAAACCAGCACGTGATTTCAAGACAACAAAAAGTTGGAATCCCACATGTCCATGTTTATGTGTATGGTACACCTTTAAAAGTAAAGTAGAATTAGAAAAAAAATAGTGACAGAAAAAAGTAGTAGTGGTCATAGTTTGGTGGTGAGAAATGAGGATTGTTTTTTAAAGAAGGAGTGGCATTTGAGACGGACTATGAGTAATTGTGAGCTATGAGTTCTGGCAGCATAGTGGTTACGAATCGGGCTGCTAATCTCATGGTCAGCAGTTCGAAACTACCAGCTGTTATGTGGGAGAAAGATGAAGCTTTCTGTTCCCATAAAGATTTACAGCCTTGGAATCCCTGTACAAGGTCGCTATGAGTCGGAACCGACTCCACGATACATAACAACAACAACAATGAGTAACTGGTAGTATTTGTTCCCTTTGATTTAAAGAAGAATATGCAAGGTGAGGAAAACAGAGGAACAAATCTAGTCCCCCCCAACTAAAAAATTAAGAAAATAAAAATCTCAGAAAGAACCCAACTAATTATTTTAATTTCTAGATTAGCTTGTAACAAATGAAAGAGTCTAGGTCTCCACCCATATATTCTGACTCATTTGGTCTGGGTCTGGGCCAAAGAACTTACATTTCTAATCAAGATTCATGTTTGAATACTAATTATTCCTGACCCACCATTCTCAAAACATTAAACTAGAATCTACATCACTTGAAGGAATGTTTTTGAAAATAAAATTGGGCAGGTAATTTGTTTGATTTGCAGGAAGTTTTCTAGCAGTTTTAACTGAAAGCTAATATTTAGGGAATTAAAAAAAAAAAAAAGACAGTGAAGTGATAAATGGGTAACTAAAAAAATAGTAAAAACTCTTGACTCGATACCAGGGTATAGAAATTATTTTAAAATAGGAAAAATCACAGTGAATAGGAGCTAACACCTTTCCTTCACACCATCAGCATTACTCAAAATGGTAATGTTCTCTGAGACATTGAAGGTGCTTTTGTTTCTTGCAGGAAGATGTTCTAGGTCTTGGAGCTGGATGTGTCATGTGGCAGTTGCTACGGTAACTAGTTTAAGGGATGTCATCGAGTTACCAAGTAAATAGTTTTGTAAGGCAGATATTATAGCTGACACATAAATTAAGGCTGTCCTGTCTCTGTCAGCTTTTCTGTTCTGAATTCCTTTGCTTTCCATATTTAAGACAGAACTCCTTTCCCTTGCAAAAATCTCCCTTTCTTAACTAGCATTGCATTGTTTGAATGCACAGTTGACATTCCTTTTCTTATTTTAGCACTCCATACTGGGGCATTAATTCCCCAAATACTATTCTGAGATGATAATAGTAGATAATTAAGTTGGTATTCTTGAGCCAAATAAAACTTGGTTTCGGTGGTCTAGGTGAGGAAAAGGTAGTTCCTGCTCTAGAAACCATCTAGACCAGTCATTTTGTACATATTATGGTGTTGGTGTCTGTGGCATCCATTTAAACCTTTACTAAAACATTTGAACAAACACCAAGCTTCTGGTTAATGAATGTCATGGTCCTACCTTTAGAAACTATTTGGATTCACCTTGGTGCACACATAAGGTAGTGATCTTTCTGAGCTTGCATTTGAATTTTTGTAACTAAATGGCCACAGTTGCACTTTATTTCCCCAAAGACAAATTATGTATAATTCCTTTTATTTATCAAAATTGTGCTTGTGCGTCAGTGAAAATTTATTGATATTTAGCTTCAATTAGCTATGAGGTTACAAGTATTCATATTGGAAAAGGTGCAAGATATAGACAATCAGTTT
>NW_006408593.1:5005610-5014460 GCF_000296735.1 Chrysochloris asiatica | reverse complement strand
TTCCTTATTCACTGTCCAGCTTTCGCATCCATATGAGGTTATTGAAAATACCATGGCTTGGGTCAGGCGCAACTTAGTCCTCAAGCTGACATCTTTGCTCTTCAACACTAAAAAGGTCTTGTGGAGCAGATTTACCTAATGCAATACATCATCTGATTTCTTGACTGCTCTTCCATGAGTTGATAACTGATCCAAGAGTGAAGTCCTTGACAACTTCAATCTTTTCTCCATTGATAAGAATGTTGTTTATTGGTCCAGCAGTGAGGATTGTTGTTTACTTTACATTGAGATGTAATCCATACAGAAGGATGTGCTCTTTGATCTTCATTAGTAAATATTTTTCCTAAAGTTCTCTTCACTTTTAGCAAGCAAGGTAATATCATCTGCATATCGCAGGTTGTTAATGAGTCTTCCTCCAATCCTGATGCCATGTTTTTCTTCATATAACCCAGCTTCTTGGATCACTCATCTGTCAGTTCGTTGTACTATGGTGACTTGTGAGTTGCTGTGATTCTGAAAGCTGACACCGGTATTTTAAATACCAGCAGGGTCATCCATGGTGGACAGGTTTCAGATGAGCTTCCAGATGAAGACAGACTAGGAAAAAGGAGTGATGAACTACTTCCGAATATTTAGTCACTGAAAGTCTTATGACTAGCAGAGAAACACTGTCAGATATAGTGCCAGAAGATGAGCCCCTCAGGTTGAAAGGCACTTAAAATGCGACTGGGGAAGAGCTGCCTCCTCAAAGAAGAGTTGACTGTGATAATGCAAATGGAGTAAAGCCTGTGGAAGAAAAGCACATGGGACCTTCATTTACTGATGGGGCACAATTCAAAATGAAGAGAAACAGCTGTAAACATCCATTAAGAATCAGAACATGGAATGTACAAAGTATGAACCTGGGAAAATTGGAAGTTATCAAAAATGAAATGGAACACATAAACATGGACATCTTAGGCATTAGTGAGCTGATATGGTCTGGTATTGGCCATTTTTAATCTGATAACCACATGGTTTACTATGCCAGGAAGGACAAATTGAAGAGGAATCGTGTTGCATTAATTGTCAAAAAGAACATATCCAGATCAGTCATGAGCTACAACGCTGCCTGTGATAGGATAATATCCATGCATCTACAGGGAAGCCCAGTTAATATGGGCTTATTAAAATTTATTCTTATTCAAAATTATGCACCAACTAAAGCCAGTGAGGATGAAATTGAAGAATTCTACCAACTTCTTCAATCCTAAATTGATCAAACATGCAATCAGGATGTATTGATCATTACTGGTGATTGGAATGCAAAGGTTGGTAGCAAAGAGGAAGGATCAGTAGTAGGAAAATATGGCCTTGGTGATAGAAATAATGCTGGAGAACACATGATAGAATTCTTCAAAATCAGTGATTTGAAGTGTTCATTTCAAATACCGTTTTTAGACAGCATAAGAGACGACTATACACATGAACCTCACCATATGGAATACATAGAAATCAAATTGACTACATCTATGGAAAGAGACGATGGAAAAGTTCCATATCATCAGTGAAAATAAGGCCAGGGGCAGACTGTGGAACAGACCATTAATTACTCATATGCAAATTCAAACTGAAGCTGAAGAAAATTAAACAAGTCCACGTAAGCCAAAATATGAACTTGAATATATCCCACCTGAATTTAGAGATCATCTGAAGAACAGATTTGATACATTAATCACTAAAGACCAAAGACCAGAAGAGTTGTGGGATGACATCAAGAACATTATACATGAAGAAACCAAAAAGTCATTAAGAAGACAACAAAGAAGGAAAAGTTCAAAATGGATGTAAGAAGAGACACCATATTATTAGAATATATTTTGTTATTTATAAATTTAAACTTCTTTCTTTTACTAGTTAATGAGAGCTTTATAGATTTCAAGTTTTCGTTTTCACATGACTATTAGGCAATGGAGGAATTTCAGTGGCTCTCTAGGATAAGCACTGGACTCAGAACCACAAAGTGGGTGGTTCAAGCCCACCAGATATTCCATGGGAGAAAGATGAGGTTTTTTGTTTCTGCAAAATTTTACAGATTTGAAAGGCCTATACAGGATTGCTATGAGTTAGAAATGACTCCATGGTACTTAGCAAAAACAATTGACAAATGCATAGCTTGTTAATGTTAAGTGCCATCAAGTTAGTTATGACTCATAGCAACCCTGTATAGGATTTCTGAGGAGTAGCTGGTGAGTTTGAGCCATTGACCTTGATGGTCATGCTGACTTTGCAGTCTAATGCATTAACTCACAGTGCCACACCAGGACTTCACACACAGCTTAAGGATATGTATTCACACAGATTGTCTGAAGAATCTTATTTATATATTCTTTTGGTGTACAATTATGAGAGCGAGGAACTTTGTAAAGTTCCTGGAAGATTTCCACTGTTGTTTCATTCTATTTTTATATGGATCATTTTAGCCCCTGGTACATCACTTGCTTCTATCAGTGAAGATTATGCTTGGCTATACAATTTAAAAACTGGTTTTACAAATAGTGGACAAAGTTCTCCTAAAAAGAGTCAGGAGATAGCAGTTCAACCTTGTATGACATCATGTTGTTCATGACATCATCAGCGACCCATGCTCTTCCTGGTTTGTCGTTCTTCGTTTGTTACTGTCATTGGTTGGCACTGAGTCAGCTCTGATTCATGCTGAGTCCAGGAATGACATAATGGATGATCGCCTGGTTTGCACCATCTTCAGGATCACTGGCCTATTCAGTTCCATTTTGTAGTGCCTTTCAACCTAAGGGGTTCATCTCCCAACATTATATACAACAATAATCTGTTGTTTCACTGGGTTTTCACTGGCTAATCCTTTGAAGTATATCACCAGGCCTTTCTTCCCACTCTTAGTCTAGAAGCTGTGCCGGAACTTATCCACTCTTTTTGTATTTGAAATGCTGGTGGCATAGCTTCCAGCATTATAGCAACACACTGGCCACCACTGTATGATCAACTAATCAATGGATAATGAGTTCTTAGTTTGAGGCTACCATATTTGAGGTCATAGTAACTAGGTAGATGACAGGACTCCAAATGGCCTGCATGTATTTCAGGAAAATGTAGTTGAAAAGCTGGAAGGAAAAGGCATATACAGTTTGAGACTATGCTTCCCATTTTTTCATGTGCTTTCAAGAAAGTCCCACAAGGGGGTTTTCTACAAGGGGGCTTTAAAAGTTCATGGAAATTTTTCATTCTCTTAAATTCCATTTTTCCATGAACTTTTTGAAACCCAATTGTATTTCCATGTCATTGGTTAGAACTTAATTACATGGCTGCATCTATTTCAAAGGGTCCTGAAAAATGTAGCTTTAATTTTTTTTTTTTTAATTTAAATAAATAAAATCTAGATTACTTTGTGAAAGTACAAGGTAAAGAAGACTTCAGAACAGTTGACTGGGATGTCTGTACCATCATCCTATTTTTCCTTAACTTGTATATTTTCATCCTGATTTTACCAGGTTTATATTTGTCCCATTTATTTTTCTCAAATCTGTTTTGAAGCAGGTGGCATCTAAAAAAAAAAAATAATAACTAAATAATCGCACAAATAGCTCATGTGTGCTTTAAGAACTGTGTTAAATATATTACCTGAATACTCTCATTTCATCATTTAAGAGGCATGATGAAGTGCGTTCTATCTTTACTTTCATTTTACCCATGAAAAAAATTGAGATCTAAGAGAGTTTAAGTACTTTGCTGGACCACTTAGCTTATACATGACAGATTTGGATTTCTAATTCTTGTGTTTCTTTACCGACAGACTCATCTACTCATTCCTTTATAGTTCATTTTACATATGAGTAAGGGTCTATACCTTTTTATAGCCAAACTGGGGGAGGGAATTTATGTTTTTGTCATTTCTTCCTACCAGAGCTTAATCAAGTAAAGTACACTAAACATTTCTTCAAACTTATCACTACCTGTCTCTTCACCAAATGTAAAGCCCTGGACATCTGAAAGGGCACGACCTGAACTGGAGGTAGCATATTATCTACATTCGCATACTTGGACCAGTGCTTCTAAATCTATTGTAGCTGTAATTATTTTTAATATCCCATATCCCCATCATATTGGAAACTCTCTGCGAACAATGATCACGTTTGGCTTTGTATTGGATTTGATCTCAGTTCCAGGTACATTACTGAATTTATTTTATTTTTCCATTTATCCAACAAAGTATTATAGGACAACTATTAGATTTAGGCACTATTTTAGAAGCTAGTGTCACAGGAGCAAATAAAATCCCTGTCCTGCTCTTTGTTGTGACAGACTAAAATAAATTGGTTGTTCTTGTTGGATTCCGTTGCGTTGGTTCCAATTCATAGCGAGCCATGTAACTGAGTAGTAGTGCTTGACTGGGCTTTCTCAACTGTAACCTTTATTGACACCGATGGCCAAGTCTTTCTCCTACAGAGAGTTTTAACCACCAACCTTTCAGTTAAAAGCCAAAGGCTTAGCTATTGCACTCGTTGTTGTATTTGTTGTTAACTTGTTAAATGTCATCTAGTCTGTTCTGACTCATAGCAATCCTGTATAGGGGTTCTGAAGAGTGGCTGGTGGATTTGTACTGCTGACCTTTATGTTAGAAGTCCAGTGCTTATCCTAAAGTGCCACACTAGCACTCCAAGGTACCACTTTGTTGTTGTTGTTAAGTACCATCAAGTCGACTCTGACCCATAGCAACCCTGTATAGGGTTTCCAAGGAGTGACTCATGAGCTTGAACCACTGACTTTGCTGTCCAGTGCATTAACTTACAGCTCCATGTCTAGGACTCCTTAAACATACAGGAACATGTTAAGGAGGTTATAATGCTAAGAAAAGGCAGGGGAGAAAGAGAAAGGAAGGACTGGGGTAGAGAGGGGACTTAATGGCTAAAGTCCCACATTGTTACAATGACGTTTGATGGGACATTACAATGAAGTGAAGCAGTGAGCCTTGCAGATATCTGAGAAGACCTTTCCAAGAAAAGAAAACACTAAGTTCAGAGGCCCCATGGTGAGAGTGTGAGTCATAAGGAATCCATCAATGTCTTTGCCCTAGAGTTGAATAGGGTACAATGAAATTTGCATAGGAGCAGGCTTACCTCTAAGAACTGGAAATATAATGCTGAGATGATTCCTGGCCTCATGAAGCATAAATTCTAGGAAAAGAAAAAATCACCCTGAAAATAGAGAACTTTCGTTTTCTGCAGAAAAGAAGCAAGGGAAATGCATTGCAATTGGTGAACAGGCTATTTTCATTAGACTGTTCAGAAAATACCTTCCTAAAGAGGTGACTTTTGCGTAGAGGAATAGCAGCAAGCACAAGCCGTGTGAGGATGAGGACGTCACTGTTCACACGGAGAGAACGGCATTTACAAAGTTCTCAAGGCAGAGGCCTGTGGTGTGCTTAGAAAAGTTACAGTGCAACTAATCAACACATTTTTTTCTTCAAACACCTTTGGAGAACAATAAATTCTGGGCAAGTCTAGCTCATGGGAAAAATACGTACAGTTCTGTAATACAGCAGTTGTCCCATAACTCTAGGTTATGCTGAGACCATAAAGCCTCGTTTGTTGCCTTTTGTATGTCTATAAAATAGCCCTGGTAGTGTGCTGAGTTACAAGATGGGCTGCTAAACCCAAGGTCAGCAGTTCAAACCTACCAGCTGCTCTGTGGGAGAAAGATGAGGCTCACTGCTCCCATCATGATGCACAGTCTTGGAAACCCTCTACAGAACGAAAGCCAAAGCACACAGCCACCAGCACTGCCAAATGCCTTTTACTTATTTTTTTTTTTTTTTAAATCTGAAAATACACTCCTTCAAACATTGATTAAGTGCCTACTCTTTCTGGTAGTTGTTGTTGTTAAGTGCCATCAAGTCGATTCTGACCCATAGCGACCCTGTATAAGGTTTCCAAGGAATAGCTGGTGAGCTTGAACTACCAACCTTTGCAGTTCAAATGACTTTGCAGTCTGACACAGGCACTTGGTATTCATCTGTCCTTCTCCAAGCACACATTTATTTATTCCTATATTTAGCTAGTATCAGCCACTCCTTGGGAACTCTATACAGATTCACTATGGGCCAGAACAAACTCAACGGCACTTAACAACAACAACAACAGAAATGCATTTAGCTCTCAAGAAGGATGGATTGAAGGGAGAAAAACAATGCTACCTGTATATTTAGGTTCTCCATTGTAGAGACAAACCATGCATACATATAACTACAACATAAGAAAAAGATAGTGTGACTCGCCCTAACATGTATAGTTTGTTATGGATTCGTTGACACCAAATACACTCAGGAGAGGGATTAAAGTTTTGAATACAAATCTACTTTTGACAAACTTCTAAAATAATTTAAAGTAAGTTTATCAGATATATTGATTGAAACATGTTGTTGTTAAGTTTTATCGAGTTGGTTCCATGTCATAATGAACCTGTATGGGGTTTCTGAGGAGCAGTTGGTGAGTTTGAACCACTAACCTTGTGGTTCACAGTCCAGTGCTGATCCTACTGTGCCATGCCAGGAGTCTGACTGAAACATTGGTAAGTATTCTTTTAAGAAATTAACTTGAAGGGAGAGGGCGAATGATCATTTCAGTGTGGCAAATGTATGACTTCTTACTTTTACTTGCTTACAAAGTCACCATCTGCATCCATTTTTATTAGTTACCTAAAACAAAAGAAACTGACAAAACAACAATAGAAACAAACAATATAACAACAAAAATACTACAGCATTTGAGAGATTAGGTTATCTTGAAAAATGCCCTGGACATAAAAAATATCAATTATTTAAATGGAAATGACCAAAATGAGTGAAGAAATGAACAAACAGATGAGATGCATCTGAATTTGGATAATGACATTTCCCATGGTAGCATTTCTAATGCATCCTGTAGAATTCCCATCTCCAATATAGTTCTGGTGTGGTACTATACCATAAGCACTGGACTGTTAACGACAAGGTCAGAGTTTCAAACCCATCTGCTGCTTCTTAGAAACCCTATACAGGGCCGCTATGAGTCTGAACTGATTTGATAGCACTAGACAACAACAACAACAACATTATAGTTCAGTTTGTCTTTTTTTCAAGTTGTTTTTATGCATGTCCAAATATGTATTTTATCAGCATTTTAACTGAAATAGTGAAAAATGAGTAGGAAACTCCATACCTATTCCTGGAATTTTCTTTGGAGCTCCCTTACTCTCTTTATTTTCATTCTTATTGTTGTTGTTGTTATGTGCCGTGCAATCGGTTCCGACTCATAGCGAACCTGTACAGGGTTTCTGAGGCTGTAAATCTTTACAGGAGCAGAAAGACTCATCTTTCTCCCGCGGAACAGCTGGCAGTTTCGAACTGCTGACCTTGCGGCTCGCAGCCCAATTTGTAACCACTATGCTACCAGAACTCCTTTCATTCTTATAGTGCCCCTTTTTTATTTCCTCCTAGATTCTGATCCTTTTGACATTTAGAGCAGCACTCTTGAAGCAAGAAAAGGGAAGGCTGTTTATGTATATTATGCAAGTTATGTATGAATGCTTGTATGTATGTACATATGTCAAGAACCCTAGTGGTGCTGTACGATAAACATTAAACTATAAGTTGGGCTACTAAACTCAAGGTCAGCAGTTCAAATCCACCAGCTGTTCTGTAGGAGAACGATGAGGCTTTTTGCTTTTGTAAAGAGTTGCAGTTTTGGAAACCCTATGCAGGGTCGCTATGAGTCAGGACTGATGTCACAGAACATAATCAACAAACCAACCAAGCTAGCCACAGGTCTTCAGTTGAATCCTCTTCTTCAATAGAGAAAGATGAGACTGCTCATCCTCAAAATTTATATCCTTGGTAACTACAGGGTTGCAGTGTTGTTGTTGTTGTTACGTGCCATCGAGTAGGCACCGACTCATAGAGACCTTATGCAGAGCAGAACAAAACTATGTCTGATCCTGGGCCAACCTCACTACTGTTGCCACACTTGGGTCCATCGATGCTGCCACATGGCCAGTGAGTTGGAATCAATTTAATGACAGTGAATGAATAAGTGAGCTATATATACAGAGAAAGAGAGTCCTAGTGGTTCTATGGGTTAATGCACTGGACTGCAAGATCAGTTTGAACCACAAGGTCAGCAGTGCAAACTCACCAGCCACTCCTAGGAAACCCTAGGCAGGATCGCTATGAGTTGGAACAGATGTTACTTAACAACAATAACATATATACATGGCACACAGTGGTTCTACAGAATAAATAGTGAGCTTTAAATGACAAGGTCAGTGGTTTGAGTCTATCAGTTGCTCATTGTGATGACATGCAGTATATATCTATTCTCCTGGTGTAATAGTGTGGGTTAATTTGCTGGACTGCAAAGTCGGTTTGAGCAGCAAGGTTGGTAGTTCAAGCTCACCAACTACTCCTCAGGAACCCTATACAGGGTTGCTTTGGGTCAAAACAGACTCGATGACACTTAACAACAACAATATGGAATCCTGGTGTGGTGCTGTACAATGGGAAGAAAATTGCAAGGTTGGCTTGAACTCCTCGGAAAACATAAGCAGAGTCGCTATAAGTCGGAACAGACTCGATGGCACTAAAAAACTTAAAACATGTCCAAGAGATCCAAAATAAGACCTTGAACATATCCCACCTGATTTAGAGATTACCTCTATAACAGATTTGATGCATTAGACACCAAAACCCAAAGACCAGAAGAGTTGTGGGATAAAACTATGAACATCATATAGGAAGAAATCAAAAGAAGACAAAAGAGAAGGAATAGTTCAAAATCAATGTCAGAAGAAACTCTGAAACTG
>NW_006408593.1:4996573-4997790 GCF_000296735.1 Chrysochloris asiatica | reverse complement strand
TATTGGAGAAGAATATTGAAAATTCTATGAACTGTCAGAAGAACAAGTAAATCTGTGTTGGAAGAAATACAAAAGAATGTTCCTTAGAAGACAGGAGAGAAGACTTTGTTTCTCAAACTTTAGATGTTATTAGGAAGGACCAGCCACTGGAGAAGGAAATCATTCTTGGTAAAGTGGAGGGTCAGTAAAAACGTGGATGACCTTGAACAAGATGCATTTAGCACAGTGGCATCAACCTCAAAATCCAAAGTAACAATTGTGAAAGTGGCACAGCACCAGGGATTGTTTCATTCTGTTGTGAAGAGTGTCATCTTGGTCAGAACCAACCTGATGGCATCTAAGAGCTACAAAATAGCGGATAGATGTGTGTGGGTATTTGTTGTTAGGTTCCATTGTGTCAGTACTGACTCGTAGCAACCCTGTGCACAACAGAATGAAACACTACTTGATTCTTTGCCAACCTCACAATCGTTGCTACATTTGAGCCCATTGCTGTTGCCACCATGTCATTCCATCTTGTTGGGGGTTTTCCTCTTTTTTTAACAACCCTTCACTTTACCAAATATGATATCCTTTTTGCAGGCACTAGTCCTGGAAAGTATGCGGGACAAAGTGTAGCCATCCTGCCTTCCAAGGAGCATTCTGGCTGCACTTCTTCCGACACAGATTAGAATGTTCTTTTAACAGACCATGGTACTTGCAATATTCTCCTCCAACACCATAAATTCTTGTAAGGTCTTCCTTAGTACTGTCCAACTTTTGCATGCATGTGAAGTTAGTGAAAATACCATGGCTTGGGTCAGGCACATCTTAGTCCTCAAACTGGCATCTTTGCTCTTGAGCACTTTAAAGAGGATTTGTGTAACACATTTGCCTAATGCAATACATCATTTGATTTATTGACTGCTGTATCCATGAGTGTTGATGGTTGATCTGAACAAAATGAAGTCTTTGACAGATTCAGTCTCTCCTCCATTTATATGGATGTTGTTTATTGATCCAGTTGTAAGGATTTTTGCTATCTTTTTATTGAGGTGCAACCCAAAATAAAAGGTGTGGTCTTTGATTTTCATTAGTTAATGTTTAAACTCCTCTTTGCTTTCAGCAAGTAAGGTTGTGTCATCTGCATATCATAGGCTGTTAAGGAGTCTTCCTCCTACTTTGATGTTACATTTTTCTTCATATAAACCTGCTTCTCAGTTTATTTGCTCAGCATA
>NW_006408593.1:4991647-4994323 GCF_000296735.1 Chrysochloris asiatica | reverse complement strand
CTTGTACATATACCCTCTTTTCTTATCAGCTGGACACTTCACTCTCCACTCTAGTCCTCTGTGGCTATGTCACTGACTCTGGGCCCAGGAGTCCCCAGGTCTTGCCACACTGCTGGCCAACCAGGTCTCCACCCAAACAGTTTTCCTCTTTGATTTCACCTCAAAACCCTGTAAATATTGTTGAGTTGGGAGTACTTTAACAATGGACAGGTTTTGGAATAGATTTGGTGTATTTCAGATATGAATTTGTTCATTTTAGTTTGACTGTGTATGAGACAAGGAAGCATGCTGGGAAATTGGAGACATGAGTAGCCTTGAGCACTGGAGGCCCCTAGGGAGGGGCAGAGCCCCCTAACTGACTGTGTTGTGACTGTATTCCTGACTATCTCATTGTGTGTCGTAAGAAAAAGAGCTTTTGGACAAGGCTGTTATCCTATGGAAGGAATAAATGTGTAGACATAGTTTTCTAATCTGTTTGGCTAGAACTATCTGATGAGTGTAGCACAATATAGAAATGATATTTGAGATATTTTTTTCCCTGTGGTTTCTGAAATTTCTGACAGAATAATGTGACTACTTTGGATATAAAATAAATACCTTGTTACATAGTCTCAAATCTGAATATTGTCAAAAAATGGGATTTTTATTAAACTTATTTTTAAGTGCATAAATTTATGTACAGTTATTACAGATAAATTATCAATTTTGAGATATGTAAAGAAGTTATTAATGCATCTAGTAAACCTACAATATAGAATCAACCATTAGAATTTTACATTTTCTCCTTTATACACTTAGTACATTTTTGTTGTTTATTAAATACATTTTACACATCAGTCTGCTCAAACTCAAAATTAATATAAAATTCCGTACCCTAATGTCAGCATTTAACAAAAGGTCAATAGTTTTGCTTGCTATTGTAGAATTTTCAGAATTACAATTTTCAAATGGTGGTAGCTATTCAAGTAATATTCAAAGTTAAGTGTTCAAGTTTATTTTCTTCTAAATATTATAAACAATATTGATATTAGCATACTATTATTTATTTAAGACCAAAACTTCATGCTTACTTTTCCATGATATTTTTCTTGATCACTGCAACTGAAAAGAATGGCTATTTCACTTGAATTTCCTTAATCTTTCAGCTCTACTTCTTTAGGTTATTCACATGCATGAATCATCTCTTCTTGTAGCAGTAAAAATGACCTTTGCAAGGTATTTTTATTTTCTTCAGCTATTTAGCACACCCTAAGTATTCTCTAAACATTTGTTAAGTGTCTAAAGGAAGAGAAATTAAGAAATGTAATGATTTTTCTTTGTTTAGCTTTTCCTTCCAAGTCTCGTTGTCAACATAGTTACTTGTTTTGACAATTCCTCAGGAGATTACATTTCCTTAGGTGAAAGGCAGAGTTGCTGAATTCAAACACAAGCTCATTCAATAAAAGCTCTTTACTTGGCAGAAGTAGTGACTTAACTAAACATTAGCCTTGGCAAACTAAATTTGAACAGGTGGCCAATTCACAAAATCACTAATTGTTCTTCCTTCACTGTATATTTTAGTTGGCATTTTGTCTTTTATCATAACATGCATCCATATAGTCAGTTTTGTGTTCTTCTAATATTATATGAGCTTTAGCTCTCTGAATTACTCAAAAACATAATTCACAAGCCAGGTTAATTTGTGTTTCAGTTATTTCAAATAATAATGTATCAGGGAATAAAGGTAGATAGATAGATAGATAGATAGATAGATAGATAGATAGATAGATAGATAGATAGATAGATAGTGTCTGTTGGATACACACTGGACTATTAAAGACAAGGTCAGTGGTTCAAATACACCAGACACTCTTTGGAAACACTCTACAGGATCACTGTGAGATGGAACTAATGCGATGGCATTTAACAGCAACAGCAAGTATATGAGGTATATAGATACACACATACACATATTGTTGTTAACTTGGATATTTATATTCATTGTATAATCATTCATTCAAATAATGTTTTTAGAATGTGCACTTCTAAAATATGATTCCTTTCTAAAATAATGACTCTCAACCTGGGATGATTGTGCCACTTTGGACACATTTGACAATGACTGGAGACATTTTTGCTTGCTGTATCTTATGGGATGTTACTAAAATCTAATGGTTCAATATCAAGAATGCTGATAAACATCCTATAATTCACAGGGTATCCCCACAACAAAGAATTATCTGGTCTAGTATATCAATAGTAAAGAGGTTGAGAAACCCTGTCTAAAAGGATCTCATAATATCAGAGTTGGGGCAGGTGAGTAAGTATATTAGTGAAGTAAGATTATCATAGATACCAGGATAAGTATTTTCAGTAATGATAAATACAAGATATGATCCACATTCCCTAGAAAAGACTAAGAAAATAATGTTGAGCTGAAGAGAACCAAGAGGAATTCATCCAAGGGAAGTCAATATTTGAGCAAGGTCATAGAGACATAATGTTTTGACTTATTTAGTTGGAATGCAAAATGGTGGGACAGGGCATTGTGAAGAATTAAGTCTAGACCAGAAGCCAATGGCTTAATGATCAAGATTCAGTTTTGAAAGTTGAGGGGTTTGGATTTTATCCTAATGGCAATGGGAACTGTGAAAGGCTTAATTTATGGGATCAAGGAGGATGGATTCATTATAAAAA
>NW_006408593.1:4989157-4991547 GCF_000296735.1 Chrysochloris asiatica | reverse complement strand
AAGGTTAGGGGGAAAAAAAATGGGAAGTGGGCCTAAAGTTGGCTAATGCTTAAATAGTACAAGCTAAAATTATCGAGAGACTAGTCAATCTGGTTAGAAGTGGAGTTTGAGGGTAACTACTGCATGGCACTTAACAACAACTGTATAATGGTAATGCTAGTGAGGCTGAATGGCCACTGAATGTGGCGACTGAGGAAAATATGACATCTGCCAGTAGTTTTTAGTATTATGCTTTGGTTATCTGGCACCACTTTCTAAAATAGGAAATTCTGATGGGATATTTGTAAAGATAAGTTCTCTTTTATACATGAGTTAAAGCTACTATTGGGCATACAGTCCTGTAACTCAGGAAATATTTACACTAGACACATCAAATAGGAATTTTCAAAAATAAATTATTTTTAAATGTTGGAAGCAGGTAAGTTTGTTTAAAGAGAACATGAGAAGAAAAACACATCCTCTGAAAATGCCAATATTTAATGGCCAATATGAGAAAGAAATTTCCATTTTTATATATCAGAATCTGCTGTCATATTTTGGGGACTAGGAAGGCAGCATGAAGAAATAGCAGAATTCATCTTACACCCCATCTTTTTGTAACTATTACTGAAGTATTTTAGACATATTTAGCCAAGGGAAAAAATGAGTAAATAGAATTTCTTGTGTTCTAGAAATGAAAAAGAAAAAAATAAATTCATGGTAAGATCAGTAAGCAGAGACCTCAAATCCCACTGAGTTGTCAAAACTGGAAGAAAGACCTTAAATGCTGGGTTTGACATTTTAGTTCCCTCGTAGGAGAGATCCCAGACCTCAGGAACCAAGTCAAGGAGACCAGATTTGTACTATCTACAAACAACCTGGAGACAGGAAATTATTCTTCCCTGTCCTTGAAAGTACCACTAGGAAAATTCTGATTGTGATCCAAAAGTGTCAGTGAGTCATTTTTGAGAAATTGGCATTATGAGATAGCTCAAAGCAATTTTGTGAAGTCCACACCTATATTACTCTTGTGGTGTAAAGATGGCAAGTTAAGAAATCAATAGAAGTCTAATATAATCTCAGTGAAGACATTGGCAACAGTGAAATGAATGTGAAATAACAATGCTACAAACTGTGGTTCCTGAAATATCTGCACCCACACACAAAGATGACATAAGAGGAAAACATTCAGTTCAACTATGGGAACTCACTATATATGAGAATTAGAAAACATAACCAATGAGAGAATTCACTTCCCTAGAAATAGAAAGATTCAGTGGAGACTTTACAAGAAATATGCTTAAAATTACAAATAGAAAAATGTAATATATATACCAAATAAAAACACAGAGAGAGAGAGAATCCTAGTGTGGCACTGTGAGCTAATGTGCTCGACCGCAAAATCATTTGAAATGCAAGGTTGGCGGTTCAAGCTCACCAGCCATTCCTCAGAAACCCTATACTGGGTCTCTGTGGGTCAGAATTGACTCAACAGCACTTAACAACAATTTATATGTGTTCACTGTGAGCCGTAAGCGAATCATAGTAACCGTAACACACAGCAAAACAAAATACTCTAGATGGTTGGTGAACTGTGAACAAACACATTGATTCAGTCTAGATAAGTATAAGTAAGATAAATAAAAGTTAGCATTAGTAAAGTGAAATACAGAGAGAGAGAGAAAAAAAGTTATATATGCAGGTGAGTCAAAAACTATCCACACTCTGGCTGTAGAATTTATTTTAATCAACTTTTTGAAAAAAACAATTCATCATATTTTGACATAAACTCCTTGCTTTTCAATGCACATTACCCAGCTGTCAAGCTTTCATAATCCATAATTGAAAAATGTTTTAGGATGAGCTGTGAGCCACAAATGCACCGCTGTCTTCGCTTCTTCATTAAAAGAAAATCATCATCCTCAAAGGGCTGCTTTCTTGAAATATAAGAGGTGAAAATATGATGGAACAAAATTAGGACTATAGGGAGGATGCATTAACACCTCAAAATGAAGTTTTTGCAGAGTGTCAACAGCATGGGCAGAGGTGTGGGGATGAAAATTGCCATGCAAGATCACATCACCCTTGGATAGCAGTCCTGTCTGTTCAGTCTGAAGTTTAGGTTTCCGTTCTTCTGTAAGCAGCTCATTGTAAGGAACAGTATTGATTGTTGAACCTTTCTCCTGATAGTGTTTCAATACTGGCCCTTGGCAATCCTAGAAAATTATAAGCACCAGTTTTCCAGCTGATGGTTGACTTTTGAACTTTTTCTTGGTCAGTGATTGAGGATGTTCCATTACATACTCTGCCGTTTACTCTCAGGCTCATAGTGATAAATCCATGTCTCATCACTAGTAATGAATGGTTTTAAGAAACTTTTACCTTCCTTCAAGTATTGGTCCAAATGTTGT
>NW_006408593.1:4987577-4989057 GCF_000296735.1 Chrysochloris asiatica | reverse complement strand
AGCTTTAGCTCTCTGAATTACTCAAAAACATAATTCACAAGCCAGGTTAATTTGTGTTTCAGTTATTTCAAATAATAATGTATCAGGGAATAAAGATATATAGATAGATAGATAGATAGATAGATAGATAGATAGATAGGTTTCCGTTCTTCTGTAAGCAGCTCATTGTAAGGAACAGTATTGATTGTTGAACCTTTCTCCTGATAGTGTTTCAATACTGGCCCTTGGCAATCCTAGAAAATTATAAGCACCAGTTTTCCAGCTGATGGTTGACTTTTGAACTTTTTCTTGGTCAGTGATTGAGGATGTTCCATTACATACTCTGCCGTTTACTCTCAGGCTCATAGTGATAAATCCATGTCTCATCACTAGTAATGAATGGTTTTAAGAAACTTTTACCTTCCTTCAAGTATTGGTCCAAATGTTGTTTGCCGATGTATAAACATTTCTGTTTATGCTCATCCACAAGTTATTTCAGTTCCCATCATATAGGAACTTTTTGAAACCCAAGTCTGTCATGGATCATTTCATAGGCAGACCATGGCTGATTTCCAAATGATTTGCCACATAATCCACTGTCTCTTGTCTATTCAACAGAATCATTTCATGGGCATGCTCAATGTTGTCATTAACCATGGTCATGGATGGGAGTTTTAATATAACAGGAATGCAGATAATTTTTGACTCACGCTCATACATACAGGTTTGTTAAGAGATGAGAAGAATAAAAGAGAGACTCCAGCAAACATATAAGAGAAAATTTAGGAAGGGAAATATTAAAAACCTCACCGCTACCAACCTCACTGCTATCAAGTTGATTGCAACTCATAGTGTACCCATTTCTGAGAGAAGCCAGTCTTTTCATCATTCTCCAATGAAGCCTTTGGTAGATTAGTACCACGAACTTGTATTTAGCAGACCAATGCTTATCCTAGAGTCCTAGAGGTGGCTGAAGTTTTGACCATTAACCTTGTGGTTGGCAGTTCAGTGCTTATCTTACAGCACCACATTAGGACTACTAGAAAAGGAGTTAAAGATTCATTAAAGACATGATGATTCAGAATTGCCAAGACTGGAACAAAACCAAACAACACATCAGTCTTTAGAGTGATTGGGTATAACACGTTCTTGGCAAGATAAGTAAATATAAATCCAAACCTACATATATAGCAGCTAAGTTTTAAACTCAAACAAACAAACAAAAAAATGTGAAATCAATCAAAGATGAAAGATCTGTTGAAATTAAAGCAATGAAAATTACATTACAGCAGATTTTCTCACAGCCATGATGGAGACCAGAGCCAATGAAATGATAGCCTTAAAGGATGGGTAGGAACTATTTGTCAACCTAGAAGATACACTCTGGTGGTGATGGTTATGTGCTGTGAAGTCAGTTCCCACTCACAGCAACCCTCTACAGGGTTTCCAAGGCTGTACATCTTTATGGGAGTAGAATGTCTTGTCTTTCTACTGTGGAACA
>NW_006408593.1:4976633-4987338 GCF_000296735.1 Chrysochloris asiatica | reverse complement strand
TTATTATTAATTTATTATTTCTAAATGAAAAGATGCTTAGCAAAAAAATAAGGAGCTCTGGTAGCGTAGTGGTTACGAATTGGGCTGCGAGCCACAAGGTCAGCAGTTCGAAACTACCAGCTGTTCAGCGGGAGAAAGATGAGGCTTTCTGCTCCCGTAAAGATTTACAGCCTCGGAAACCCTACACAGGTTCGCTATGAGTCGGAACCAACTCCACAGCACATAACAACAACAACAACAATATAATATAATAATAATAAATGAAGAAATACTAAAAAAAAGACTGAGAATTAACAACTCAAAATCATTCACTGTATAAACTATTAGAAAATGAAAATCAGTATGAATGAATTGAAGCATGCCAACAGAGGGTAGAATGATGAGCAATTGTTGGTAAACATGTTGTTGTTGTTGTTGTTATTAGGTACCATCGAGTTGGTACCGACTCCTAGCAACCCTGTGCACAACAGAACGAAACGCAGTCCGGTCCCGGGCCAACCTCACTATTATTGCCACACTGAGCCCACTGATGCTGCCACTTTGCCAACCCATCTCACTGGGGGGTCTTCCTCTTTTATGCTGACCCTCCACCATATGGAACATGATATCCTTCTCCAGTGACTGGTAAATATGTAGGTAAATAAAAACTAGCTTGGGCTGTAAAAAGTGACACACATTCACACAAAGATCATACATGACAAATGATAGGTAGATAGATGGATAGAAGGGTAGATACATGGATAGTAGGGTAGATAGATAGATAGACTACTAAAATTTTTGTGGTTTGATACAAAGTGCTTTACAAGGCAAAATCAAAACAGTGTGGCAGGTGGAAGAGAGATTAGGTTGAATACACTTGTCCTATTTTTTTTTTAAGAGAAGATTACATACACAGAGTAAGTATCAAGTGTCAATTATGTATATTGAAATCTTATGATTAAACACCAGCAGGAAAATAAAAGAAATCCATACTAGGCAAAGGAAAGAAAGTAGGAATAAAGTAGAATCTATAAAGGAGCTCTGGTAGCGTAGTGGTTACAAATCGGGCTGCGAACCTTAAGGTCAGCAGTTCGAAACTACCAGCCGCTCCGCGGGAGAAAGATGAGGCTTTCTACTCCCGTAAGGATTTACACCCTCGGAAACCCTGTACAGGGTCGCTATGGGTCGGAACCGACTCGACGGCACTTAACAACAACAACAACATAAATCAAATAATAGTATAAAAACTTAAATGTGAATTGTAGAGACAAGATGTAGGGCAACGATTTCATCTGGGAAGAGAAGGAGATAAAATGGAAGAGCGGTTCATAATGGAATAAGCTTAGGTAATGCAGTGGCTACAACATTTGGCTGTTATCTGAAAAGTGGGTAGTTTGAACCCACCAACCACTCTGCAGAGGAAAGCTGTAGTCATCTGTTTCTGTGAAGACTTACAGCCTTGGAACCCCTGCCTCATTGTTCCATTTTGTCATGTAGGCTCACTGTGATCACATGAACTCAAAGGCAGTGGTTTTGGTTTGTTGTGAAGTGCCATCGATTTGGTTCTGACTCACAGAGACACTGTATATGGTTTCCGAGGAGCGGCTGGTGAGTTTGAACTGCCGATCATGCGGTTCAAACCGACCTTGCAGTCCAGTGCCTTAACCCGAAGCAGCTCAACACCATTTAGTTGGGTAGAGATTGCGCTTCAGGTCTTTCTGTTTTAATGTTATCAGTTATAGGAGAAAAACAAAACACTGATGCCAATAAATCAAAATGTTAATATTATATCTGAGAGGAATGTATTTTGCATTTGTAAATACAGATAGTTTTTGTGTTACAAACAAGGTCCACTCCTATTTGTGTCTTTCAGAATTTGTAGACAAGTCAGACCAATTGTGTGGTGGTGGTGGTGGTGGGATGCGCCCTGGTGTAGGTTGAACTCAAAAAGTTTCAAGTTCTGGTGTGGTGCTGTGGGTTAATGTGCTGGACTGCAAAGTTGGTTTGAACTGCAAGGTCGGCGGTTTTAGCTCACTAGCCGCTCCTAGGAAATCCTATACAGGATCTCTATGGGTCAAAATTGACTCGACGGCACTTAATAACCACAAATAAATAGGGTTTCAAAGGCAGTAAATCTTTACAGGAGCAGAAAGCCTCAACTTTCTCCCACTGAGCAGCTGGTAGATTCAAACTCCTGACTTTTTAATTAGCAGCCCAATAGTAACCCACTGTGCTACCAGGGTTCCTTAGACCATGGGCACGTTGTTGTTGCTAATTGCCGTAAAGTGCCGTAAAGACAGAGCCGAATCAGAGTGAGTTTTTATAGAATTTTTTAAGGTGAGTTTGAAGTGCTAATCTGTGCAGTCCAGTATTTATCCTAGAATGCCACACAAGAACTCCAGACCAAGTGCATCCAGGTTCTTCTTATCTAGGATTACTTGCATACAAGCAAAATCTTAAGCCTTTGCAATTGTTTTTAAAGCTGTATGCACAGCAATGAAAGGTAACTGTGATAAAGAATTTACTTCAAGTAGGGAGTTTGTTCACTTGCGTTCAAAGTGAGGGCAAATTTACAAGACATTAAAGGGCAAATAGGAATTTTCCATATATCAGACTCTCATAACCTGGGGACAGCCTGTGCTCTGTATATTTCTATATGTTTCAGATACTTAATTATCATATTAAATTCTTGAGGAAGATGTATTGTTATAAGATAAAACTAGGTTCTTAGGCTATCTCTCTAACCTACTATATAACTTAGGTGAAGCTATTTCATTTCTTTAGGAGTCACCTAGTTTTTAATGTGTATAATATGTCCTGCCTTGTAGGGTTATATAGCTAAGTGAAATATATGACAATGCTTTAAAAAATGTATGAAATATGGTTATAGAAGAAAATAAATAAAGCAACAGTGACATGAAGCAGAATGGTTTTAATATATATATGTATATATACACATTTGTTGTTGTTTTGAAGTGCCGTCGAGTCACTTCTGACCCATTTGTTGTTATTTGCCGTGGAGTCGGTTCTAACTCATAAGCGACCCTGTACAGGGTTTCCGAGGCTGTAAATCTTTACGAAAGCAGAAAGCCTCATCTTTTCTCCCGCGAAACAGCTGGTAGTTTCGAACTACTGACCTTGCGGTTCGCAGCCCGATTCATAACCCATAGCGACCCTGTATAGGGTTTCCGAGGAGCAGCTGGTGAGCTTGAACCGCCGACCTTGCAGTTCAAATGATTTTGCAGTCTGGCGCATTAACCCACAGCACCACCCCAGGACTCCATACACAAATGTATACAGAACCAAGCATTAGTTATGCAGCTTGCTAATAAATATTCAAATATTCAAATGACAGCACTGGCCATTGTATTTAACTTTTAGGAAGTCACTGATAGAATCTAACTTGAGCAGTTGGAGCAGGTCTTTGAGAGCAGATTATGGGCATGGGTTGAAGAGGAGGGGGAAGAAGACATCAGAAAATGATTACAATTATTGTTAGAAATCAGAAAGCAAGAAAAAAATTATGTGCTTATTTATACAAGCAAAAGACCGAAACTATTAGTTTTTAAAACAGAGACAGCAGATGTGTAGTATTTTAAGTAGTTTGGTTATAAAGGAAAATAGGTCAGAGCCTGGAGGTAGACAGAGGTCTTATTTGTATAAGTGTGTAATGGAAAGGAATCTGGCCCGTTAACAGAATAAAAGGAGAAGGTAATTAACAAGGAAGAAGTAGAGAATAAACTCAGGTAGAACACTGGTGGATAAAGGTCCTGGAAGAGGCAGGTGATTAGAATCAAGAGTGCAGGTGGATGGTTGGCCTTAAGCAGATAAAATAGCTTGCTCTGATGTTACAAAAAGGAAATTGAAGGTGGGTATGGTGTAGACAAGGTCTACATGTGAGGGCAGGTCCCTGGGCCATTGTATGTCTCCTAGTTTCAAATTTGTTTTGATAGGTATGTGGCAATGTCTTCTACTAAAAGAGGGTGTTTCATTTTTGCCCGGTTGTTTGCTGCTTTTCCTATGCAGAGTGAGAACTCAATTATTGAAATACTCAACATGGGATGTTTCTTCTGATAAAAAAATTGGAATCAGGTCAAACTTTCTTTTTCTAAAGAAGAAGTGTGTATGTGTGTGTGTAAACAGCTGTTGTTTGGGACTTCGCATCAGCACATTCATTTCAGAAATTCGTAAGAGATCCACAGAGAGGAATGGGTGTGAGAACTGTTGGCTCCTCTTTTTGGGAAATAAACTAGGCACCAAGACTCTACATTTCCACTCCTCTGCAAAATCAGCTTTCCAAAAATAGACTTATGCGAGCTGTAGTCACAGTTGAATGTCATGTTTCTATTATTGCGATGACATAAAATCATTAAACCACTGCCAGTAGTAAAAGCAGTCATGTCTGGTAATAGAACTGCTCTGTGCCCATTCAAAGGGAGCTGCATTTTAAATGATAGATGGAGAGCAATGTTCTCCTGACGTGGGTGGTATGGACTGAACCTTGACTTCCACAGTAACTAACTTATTAAATCTCCTCCTGTGAAGCTTTCACTTTGGAATGGTAGTGTCAAAATGAAAATGGCGGGAGTATCATGACCATAGGTCATAGTAAGGTTTCCCTTTTTTGAGACATCCACTGAATTTTTAGATTACTTCCTATATTTAAAGGAACTGAAAGAGAAAAAAAAATAGATTTGAAAGTCCCTAAAATGAAGATTCCTCCATCCCTGCCCCCTTAATCTCTCAGGGATCTTTGACTTCCTTTTCCTGCCATTCACCTCAGGGGCAGAGTCTTCAGTATGTGTCATGTGGCAGATACGTTATCTCAATTAATCCTCATAAAATTCAATCAAATAGATTGCCATGTACAAATGAAGACACTGACAATAAAAAGAATATCATAATTTTTCCAAGATCACCTGGGATACAAATCCTTATCTGGGATTACCAGGAGACTTTTGGACAAATGACTATTATATAATCAAACTACTGATAATGACCAAGGACATTTTGACTTCTTCAAATAGAAAAGTGCCAGCTTTATTCTCAGTAAAGCTCTATTGATAAACATACTTTGTACATAAGGTTAAACTTGTCTTCCTATCATTCCCTAAAAACTGGGCCCTGGAACCTCAGGTGGTGAGAGGTCAAGTTACATAGCCAGTACATTGCAAGGAGAAATGGAGTCTGCCTCTCACCCCAAGAAGAAGGAACGATATGAGAGGGCTTAGGAAAGTTTCATGGGAAAATTGTGTTAAAAGCTAGTGGAGTACTTCCATTAACTTTTTTAAGCCTCTTTGGGATTTAGGTGCGTTCATATTGGACAGCATGGTGATTTCTCTTCTTGTGAGCTAGGAAAATGCTGAGTGTCACCAAGGGCTGGTTTCTGTTGGAGGGAACTATAATAGTTGTATTGGTTGTTGTTGTTGTTGTTGTTGTTGTTGTTGTTGTTATGTACCGTGGAGTCGGTTCCAACTCATAGTGACACTGCACAGGGTTTCCGAGGCTGTTAATCTTTATGGGAGCAGAACGCCTCATCTTTCTCCCGTGGAGCAGCTGGTAGTTTTGAACTGCTGACCTTGCGGTTTGCAGCCCGATTCGTAACCACTAGAAAGTTGAATGATTCCCTCTAGACTGTTTTTTTCCATGGTGTCTCATTCTTTCATTTGTGTTAGATAAACCTACTTAAGGGTCCCATGTCCTCTTCCATATTATGAACTTTTATGACTAACACATGAGGTAAGCAAAGCAGAGCTAAACAAAGGCCGCTCACACAACAGAACTGGTAAAAGTCCATTAAGCTGAGGAACATTAGAATGGAGGAATAGAAACAGTAGTGAAACGTTAGTCAGTTGTCCATTGTACCCTGAATCAGCACACCAAAATCTCACAAAGGAAAGTGTCAGACTCCAGGAGACTTTAAAAATCGAATTAGGAAACTATAAGCCCCTCCCCTGACCAATGATAAGAAATTGGGGTACATCATTTGTGGGTCCTGCCATTATACTGGTCCCAAATCTTGTTTTATTGACTTGACACCTATAATTAAGGGACACAAGAAGCCCCTTCCTTCATGGTGAGCTAGGATGCAAACTTTAGAATCTATTCTTTGACATACTTGAATATTAGCCTAATCTGGCAATTTAACACTTTAACAGGATTGAATGTCTTTTCTGTAGCTTTTTCCATGAGATCTTCAGCAGGATTGCCTGAAGATGGAGGCCAGCATTCAGGGAATAGGTCTTAGACAAATCAATCCTTACCTAATTTGTATGAATGTTTTACTAGGCTGCTTAACACTGTAGTTGCTGAAAGTGGGGTGTGCAGGAAAACAACTAAATGAGTGAATAACTTTGTAGAAAAAGGTATTTTTACTAGGGCTTTCTTTCTTTCATACTTTCTCCCCTTTTCTGAAGTTACAAGATGTTTAGTCACTAGTTAGGATTCTGTTTTCTCACAAAGTCTAACTCATGTCTAGCAAATACATCTCTCTTCTCTCATGTGAAACCTAGACTCATTTAGTCAACATACAAAGTCAATCATATCAATAATAGGGCCACAAACTATGGAACAAGGATTTTTTATTTCTCATATTGAAAGCACTCAAGTGTATTTGTTAGTCCCCATTGAGATGTAATAAAATATCCTTTTTATATATATATAGTAAATAAAAATCCCCTTGTAATGAAATCCTAAATTAAGATAACAGACACCATCTCTGAATCTTCACTATGAGCTGAATGCTGGGATAAACACTTAACATAGATTATCTCATTTAATCGTCACAGAAACCAAATGAAGTGTTTCCTGTCATTATCTTATTTGATGAAGAGGATTCCAAGGATCAAAGAGAATTAATAACTTGTCCAAGATCATCTAATGTTGAGTAATCAAGAGTGAATGACCCAAAAGCACCTACGTCTGGCTGTAATCAGTTTTTATTGAGAGGAAACTTACAGAGACACAGCAGCAACAGGTGAGCAGCATGTTTAATATCAGTTGTACAGGAAACTGGTGGTACCAGACATGGCACTTGAGAGAAGATTATATGTCTTAAGCTATGGGGCTTAGATGTTGAATGATGGGAAAGTACAGCTAGTTCTCCTGGCTTGGTTTGGGGATGAGATCTTAACTTTGTACTTGTAGCTCTATGATGTAATGGAATTGGGACTTCCATTCTGTATCTTCAACATCATGGTTCTTATTGAGGGTTCTCCAGCCCATCCTCTGATATGATCAAAGGTCCACGAGCTCTACGATTTGTGATGAGAGTAATGTGATTTAGGGAATCCTTGGCTATCAGCCATGTTTTCTGCCTTCTAAATTCCACTAGGATGTCTCTTTTAAGTACCAATTCAGTGCCGTTTTCATGTCATCTGTACTTCAGTTTTCAAGCGGTCTTGCTGTTTGGGAGAGGAACTAACTTTCATAGAGATTGGTGGTGGTGGATGTAAGCCACCGAGTTGGCTCTGACACATAGACACCTGTATAGGGTTTTCAAGGCTATACATTTTTATGAGAGATGAAAATCTCATCTTTCTTCTTGAAGATTGTTGTTGTCGTTGTTGTGAACTGCTGTCAAGTTGGTTCCGACCCATAGCAACCCTGTATAGTGTTTCCAAGAAGCGCCAGGTGAGCTTGAATCACCTACCTTGTTTTTCAAACTGACCTTGCAGTTCAGTGCATGAACCCACAGCACCACATCAGGACCCCTCTTGATTTAACATAGGGCTAATCTTGGACATTAGGCTAATTTATCCTTTTATATCTTTTGGTTAATAGTGATGGTACCTGACATCAAATCAAGTACCAGAGTACAGTCTTATAGTGTTTGCAATAACAACATGATCTAGACATTCACATGTCTACTCTGATGAATCAGAGCCTACAATCCACCTTTTTCCTTGCTTTGTATTTTTGTCTCATGTTCGTAATTGACCATTTGAAATAGTTATGTATTTTTTTTTTGCTAAGTGTTGTTGAGTTGGCTCAGACTCATAGTGATCCTGTGTCGTGTTTCCAAGAAGCAGCTGGTGAGTTTGAACCACCAGTCTTGCAATTCAAAATGAACTTTCAGTCCAGCATATTAACCCCCAGTGCCACACAGGACCCCAGTTAGGAAGTGTACACCTGTTTATATAACCCTTATAACTCACCTTCCTGGTACTATGTGCTCCATTAGACTGTAAGCTTTAGTTTGACTGTGAACCATCTAATGAGGATATATTGATGACCAAAGACTGATGAAGGAGCATTGGTGACGCAATGATCAAGCTCATGATTGTTACCCAAAAGGTAGGTGGTTCTAACCCACAAACTGCTCTGCAGGAGAAAAGAGTTGGTGATCTGCTCTGTATCTTACTCTGTCTTCTATAGTCATTGTGGGTAAGAATTGACTCAATGACATACAAAAACACATGAGATCGACAGACATAGTCACTGTCAGGGGTGGGAGGGAAGGAAAAAAAAAAAAAAAAAAAAACCTTTAAGGTTTGGGTAACTCAGACAGAGATGATGAAGTCATAACTAGACCTTACGGTTCCTCTCGTCTGTAAGGAACATTTCATTAGAATCTGTTGTATTACAAACTTGCTTCAGTGCCAGTTGGCTTATATTGTGGTAGAGCTTTTGTTATCTTGAGTTCTATTTATTTACCTTGCAAGGTATAATTTCATTCTTTCCAGTACTTCTCAGTTGAACTTTCTATACTTTATAAATATAAATTGTATTGAGCTAAGAGAAATCACCAGTAATTTAACAATAATAACGTCTTCACCACCCAATATCATGTGCATGAAGTCAGAGACATGATTTGGTTGGTTGTTTGCTATATATTCCAAGTTCATAGTTACTGGCTGAAACAAAGTGGTTGCTGAATGAATATTTACTATTTGAATGATTAAGTAAGAAAAGATTCTTTTGATATGAAAATTACCAAGATATTTGCTTTTAGTTATAATTGATATTATAGGATAAGCACTGGACTGCTAATCTAAATGTCCCTGAGTCAAACCCAGCAGTCTCTCCTGTACATGGCCACTATGAATAGCAACTGACTTCATAGCACTTAACAATAACAACAATTTATTAGATCAGATAGGGACAATAGAGCAGACTTTTCACACCAAGAATGCTTTCTTTATAAATGTAGTAAAATGCAAAGTGTTCATATTCCTTTGTTTTATAACTACCAAATCAGTTTTTTTTTGTACATGGGAGGAGATACTATTTCCAAAATAATATTATTTTAAATCTTATTTAACGAAAAGTAATAATAAGTATTCTCAAGTATGAGAAAGTATGTGTGCGTGCATGTGTTTATGTATTAATGATTTGAAGTAAGTACTTTTTTTCTTTTTGTAAAATGTTTTATTGTGAATTATGTGATAGTTTACATGGGAGAACATTAGCTTTACATTCATCCTATTGTATATAGTTTCATTGCTATGATTGCAATTCCATACATACATCATCAACCAACCAAAGGGTATACCCTGCAAATCTGCCCTCCCGGTCATCAGCACACAGCCCCTCTCCCTCTCTGGGTCTAGAGTCCCCAGCCACTCCATCTCTTCACCTCATCTTCTCTGCCTCCATCCCTGGGTCACTGTTTCTCTGGGTAGGTTCCCACACTCCACTCTTCTCCCTTGATGGTCCCAGGGACCTCCACTCCTAGAATGCAAAGTTAACCAATCTCCTTCTTTTGCTATAAACGTCTACCTTTCCATTCCCAATCCTCACAGTCAGTCCTGATATTAATTATTCACTATTGTGCAACATGAGTACTAACCCCATCTCCTTTCATCAGCCCTGCCCAGAAAGATTGGCTACTACTCAGTGGAGATTCTACCTTCCTCCATGCCCTCTGGATCTAGGATCTCTCTTGAAAGCTTGTAAGCCAATTATTTTTTGCCTTTGTATCCCCCTTCCCCCCCCCCCATTTTGGGTAGTCAATGTCCAAGTTGCTCATCCCTGTCTATGCTGTGTATTGAGAGGATGGGAATGATCTTTGCTGTAAAGGTTTGTTCCCTTTTTGTGCTACTGCATCCATAGGTGTAAGTTAAGTTCATCAAATTCTATCACATTACTCTTTTTCTCCTCTTCTTTCTTCTTCTAATTGAATTCTGATCATCCAGCCATTGAAGCCAGGTCAAGTGGATATTATCTGTAAGTGTTCTTGTACATATGACCTTTTTTCTTATCAGCTGGACACTTCACTCTCCACTCTAGTCCCCTGTGACTCTGTCACTGACTCTGGTCCCAGGCATCCCAAGGTCTTGCCATATTGCTGGCCAACCAGGTCTCCACCCAGGTTCACAGGAATCTATTGAACATGGTAGGGCTTAGCTCACTGCTTCATTGCTGTTTTTCCCTCACTTCCCCTTATCAGTGACCAACGTGGTCACCAGTCAGAGTGTGTATTCCCATTGAGTCTTAGTCTTGGAAGGGGGTTTGCCCTGAAGGTATCCTACCACTTGCCTTGATGTCACCTGGACGGGCAACTTGCTTGTTCTTGTATTAGTCGGTCAGACTACCCTTATTGTTTTGTATTTTTACTGTTGGTCTTTCATTCAAGAAGTATCTTCTGTTCTTCTAGCCACTCCTGGCTGGTCTGATTGTCCTTTCAAGAAGAAATTTCCCACCTCAGAAGATTCTGGATGGGTTCAAGATTCAACCTATGGTCTTATGTAATGCAGAGGCTCCACAGGAAGTCTCCTTCACTGGG
>NW_006408593.1:4956779-4974806 GCF_000296735.1 Chrysochloris asiatica | reverse complement strand
AGCTGTATAATAAAATTTGATATCAGGGAGTGAGAGGTTTCCAACCTTCTTCTTCTTCTTAAGCAGTGCTTTTCTTATTCTGGGTCTCTTTCCTTTCCATATAAAGTTTGTAATTGTTTTTTTTTCCATCTCTTTGAAGAATATTGTTGGAATCTGGATTGGGATTGCATTATATCTGTAAATTGCTTTCGGTAGTATTGACATTTTCACAATGTTAAGTCTTCCCATCCAGGAGTATGGAACATTCTCCCATTTTTGTAGATCTCTTTTGGTTTCTTGTAGTAGTGTATTTTAGTTTTCTGTATGTAGGTCCTTTGTCTCTCTGGTTACATTTATTCCCAGATATTTCATCCTTTGGGTGGCCTGTACTCTGTTTCAAAGGGCATCTACCGTTTTAATTGTATTCCCCTCACCACAAAAGAGAGAGCGTGAACCAGTGGAGAAAACATATTGTACACAGAACAGCAAAGAAATTTCCACCTGCCTTGCTTCTTCTTACTGGCATGGGAGAGTTCATATTAAGATCACAAACTCTTATCAGCTGTGTGTCTTTAGGCAAGGTACATCATATTTATGTAACTTGTTCTTCTTTTTAACAGAAAGACAATAATAATAGAACTGACCTCATAAGCTTGTTATTAAGAATCAATGGATTAACACTTGTAAAGATTTGTCTGTTCTGTCTTTTTGAAGTTGAATTTCTTGCAGTCTCTCCAGCCTTCCTTGCCAAGGCCTCAAATCCAGAGGATGATCTGGCTGTATTTTGTAGTGTTTTAATAATGAGGACTTGTCTACAGGTGGCATGGACAGGCGATGAGGTGGCATTCATTGAATCCAACTCAGAAAATGTGTTTGACCCAATAACTGCATGCAAGCCCATTTCAGCAGAGTTTTGAAAAAGCAAAATGAATAAAATGCCAGCTATCTTCCTCCTGTCAGAATGTCTAATTTACTGGAAAAGCAGCATATTAAACCATAGCATGTGAGGGATCTACTAAGAAAGAATAACCTCTTGAGGCCCTGGAATATGTGTGTGTTGTTCTTAAGTGCTGTCAAGTCACTTCTGACTCATAGCGACACAAGTATAAGCTGGTGGGTTTGAACTGTCTTTGTTGTGGTTAGCAGTCCAGTGCTTATCGTACAGCACCATAAAAGGACTCCAGAATCTGTGTAGCAGCTATAAATGTAACTATATGTTTACATAAAAACACACACAAATACCCAAGTGGATTTTAGGAAGGTACTATAAACGCCTTTGCATGTAATTGAGGCCAGTTTTTTTTTTTTTTTTTTTTTTTACTTTGACTTCTTTAAATTTGCTCTTTTGCTCTTCTTTTTCTGTTTCCTGGCCCTTATCCATTTGACTTTCTTCCCAGTGACCCCTTCTCTGACTTGCTTTAGATAATTTGAAAATACTCACCATGCAGATGCCAAGGGTAAAAGGGATCTTTATCCCCACAGAACTCTCAGAAGCAGCTCTCCTTTCTTATTCCCAGGGGAATTTTTGTACTCTCCTTAGAAGATTATGTCTCTGTGTGTGATTATACTTTAACGGTTATGCTAAGAATAAGGAACAAAACCCCTTATTAATTACATTTGAATGGACAGTAGTTTTTAAAAAGTCAATTCACTCCAGTTGCAAAGTGAAACAAAAACAATACTTTGGACTTCATAACTGAAATTTGCATGTTGTTATTTTTGCTGTTGTTGTTAAGTGCCTTCGAGTCAGTTCTGACTCATACTGACCTAATTATGTTTTCCAGGAGCAGCTGGTGAGTTTGAACTGCTGACCTTGTGATTAAAACCTTTCAGTCCAGTGCATTATTTGATGGTACTACTCGAGGGCTCCTGAAATTTGCATGTATACATAAAATAAGATGGTTTTAGATTTTAGTAATATGGTGAAAACAATGTAAAACTTATCACTGTATCTTTAAACTTCTTGGAACCTATAACTTGTTGAGCTAAAATCTAAATGACTCAATTCTTCTAAAGCAGGCATACATGCAAAATAGACATCTGTAAAATTTGTGCAGATCATTTTAAGAGATAAATGATTTTGATGAATCTCATTAATGTGCCCAATAGAAATGTATGATCTGCACAGTCAAACCCCTGTATTAGCTCAGTTTAATGCCAGACCCTTTAGATTAATGCATCACAGGACCATGCTGTATAACAAATGGAGTATGGGTGTGCAAAACCACCATCTCTTTCTGTCTTCAGGGCATTAAGGTAGTTAGAACTCTGGGTTCTGTGTTTGGTCATTACAACCAAACATAGCAGTCTAGCCCAGTAATCCATAGCAATATCATCATTGTCTATGGGAACTTTAAGATTAGGTTAAAGAATGTTTTACTTATCAACACATTCATTCTTTCCGTTGTCACTACATATCTCCTCTTGACTATGAACAACTATGCCTTATGTGCGTGGCATGATGTAAAAAGGACTACATTTTATTCTCTGACCTTGAGATCGTCATTGTCTCTAAGGACATGATAGATAAACCAAATAATTATAATAGCACATGTGCAGACCTATGGAAACTGAGTGGAGGCTATGCCTTAGCATGAAGGAGAAACAGAGTGAGCACATGTACTTCAAAGAAGTCTTGTCTAACTAAACTTTGCAAGTTAGGTGGAGTTCACCAGGAAGACTGTGCTGCAGAATTGTTGTACCCAGAAATAATTTGTTATTATGAGATCTTTAGTGACCACATACTTTTCCATCTTGTAAATACAGAATAGATACCTAAATGTGAAAACATTGCTTCAAAAGATCAACACACATTTAAGACACAAGTATATCTTCTCAAGACAGTATCAAAAAGAGTAAAGTTTTGTGCTCAGAGAGACCTGAGTTCAAGTCCTTCTGTCAGTTGTTTGACCTTGGGCAAGGTATCTACTCTTCATTACTAGTCCTTTCTCCCTTTTTAAAAAATGAAAATAGGAATACCTTAAAGTGACGCCTTGAATATTAATATACTGTAGTTGTTGTTAAGTGCTAGCAAGTAGGTTCCAATTCATAGGGACCCTGTATAGGGTTTCTGAGGAGTGGCTGGTGGATTTGAACCACCAACCTTTCATTCCAGTGTTTAGCCTAGAGTGCCACTTTGTTGTTGTTCTTAAATGTTGTCGAATCAGTTTGGACCCATAGTGACTCTGTATTGGGCTTCCTAGGAGCAGCTAGTGAGCTTGAACCACTGACTTTATGGTTCAAATGGACTTTGTAGTTCAGCACCTTAACCCCAGCGCCACACCAGTTTCACTTTGTTGTTGTTCTTAAATGTTGTCAAGTCAGTTCGGATCCATAGTGACCCAGTATAGAGTTTCCAAGGAGTGGCTGGTGAACTTGAACTACCAACCTGGCAATTCAAACCTACTTTGCAGTCTAGCGCATTAACCCACAGCACCACACCAGGACTCCTGAGCCATTCCAGTTTCCAAGGAGCAGCTTGTGAGCTTGAACTGCTGACCTTGCAGTTCAAATCTGCTTTGCAGTTCAACGCATTAACCCACAGCACCACTCCAGGATTCCTGAGCCATCCCAGTACCACTAGAGATTAAATGAATACTTTCTGCCTCTTCTTCATATATTTGGTTAAAGCTTCCAGGGAGCTTAGTAGCAATGGCAGTGATGTAGTAGTTAAAGTGCTTGGTTGCTAACCAAAAGGTTGACAGTTTGAACACACAAGTTGTTCCTTAGGTGACAGATATGGCAGTCTGCTCTCGTAAGGATGTGCAGCCTTGGATACCCTATGGGGCTGTCCTACTCTGTTCTTACAGGGTTTCTGTGAGTCTGAATTGACTGGCTGTTGGTTTGGCTTTACTGACCCAGAAGCTAATAAATTCTAGTAGTAAAATCCAAGTCTCCTAACTGTTTCATGTTGGTGTCATTAGTTAATTTCCAGCAAGAAAAGTGCAACGCCTAAAGAATTGTACGATAGTTATATTCAGTGTGTCGCATTTTAAGACATTCAGATTTCAGAGCAGTTAACTCATTGTCCATATAACTAACTTTAAAACTGCCGGTGCATGTTTTGAAAGTTGGGCTGGAAAATAGGAGTGTTCTGGTGCCAGATGAGGAGACACAAAGTTAGAATAAAATCTTTATTTTTTCTACTTGCATCTATGTGATTTAACCTATCGGAGCCTCCATGATGTCATTTGAAAAAGGTACAGAAGGTTACATATTATTTTTGCTTGAAAGAATCAAATATTAATGTTGTTGTTGTGTGCCATTGAGTTGACTTCAACCCATAGTAACCCTGTGTAGGGTTTCCAAGGAGCAGCTGGTGAGCTTGAACCGCCAACCTTGCAGTTCAAACAGCTTTGCAGTCTGGCGCATTAACCCACAGCGCCACACCAGGACTCCAATAGAAATAAAAATATAGAGAAATAAGAAATATAGATAGATAAGCCACTAAATTGTTGTTCTGATTCAATCTATTATTCTTACTAGTTTTTAAACTTACCAGGAATCATTTTACTTTATGGTGAAAGAAAAGTCATCATGCAAAATAAATTATATTGATGTGGGACATTGACTTGGAGGATCTGGATTTATTTTTGAACTCCCGTCAGCATTCCGTAATTAACATTGCCCAGAAGAGAAATGCTATTTCGTCTCCTGCATCATCAACACAACTGTCAGCAAATAAGGAAGGCAGCATTGTTACCATTATTGCTGCTAATATACAAAGCAAAAAAAGAACAGCTGGATTTTTACACACGACGCCGTTAGAAGCAGTGGCGTTTAGTGAAATCTGTTTTCAATTTCTACCTACTTCTTTTTATTCTAACAAAGTACTTAGAGAGAAAATATCATTTTCATCTCAAAGTTTATTTTCACACTCCGAATTTGGGACATTTACTGATCTCAAATTTGTGTATCTCAATGTCGGTTTCCCTCCTTGACATAAAAATTTCTTCTTTTACGTTGATTTTTAAATGGCCATTGTACTGATCTACCTTTCCTCGTCTATTTCTTTGATGTCCTAAATTCCCTGAAGTTCTTCGGTTCTCCCTCTGCTGTCCGATATTGTTAAAATTTCCAGTAGCTGTAAGTAGACTAAATCTCTTTTGAACATGAAAAGTTACAAGAAGTAAATCTTGCTGCAAAAAAAAGGGCAAAGCTATACCTCAGACATTTGCTCTTTATCAAGGCAAAATCTCCCATAGCCTCCAGAGTTAAGTGTACCCAAATTAGGTAGTGTCAGTACTTTTATTAAGTAAGGCTGTGTGTGTGTCTGTGTCTGAGCACACATGCAGATTTGTGGTTGTTATTTTTTTTAATTATATACGTGGTTGTTTTTGTTACATGCCATCCAATCCACTCTAACTCATAGTGACACTATGCACAACAGAACAAAACACTGCCCAGTCCTGCATCTTCCTCATAATTACCATTATGTTTCAGCCCATTGTGGTGGTCACTGTATAAATCCATCCTGTTGGGGATCTCCCTCGGTTTTTGCTGACCTTCTGTTTAGCAGTTCTGTTCCAGGGACTGGTCCCTCCTGATAACATAGTAATATGCCCAAAGTATGTGAAAAGAAGTCTCCCCATCCTCTCCTCAAAGGGGCATTCTGGCTGTACTTCTTTACATGACAGCTTTATTTGTTCTTCTGGCATCCATGTGGTACACACATGGTAGTGTTATAAAATGATACAGGAACTTTGCAAAATAATACCTCCAAATGTTAAATATAGAGGAAAATGGAAAATACAGGTTTTCACAAAAATCTGCATATGAAAATTCCTAGTTATATTATTCATAATAGGCAAAATTGGAAAAACTCAAATGTCAATCAACTGATTAAGAGATAAAAAATATGGTATATCATCATACAACACAGTATTGTTTGACTTGTGCCTTCAACACATTATAAGGGAGAAGTCATTGGAGAAGAGTATCATGCTTGGTAAAATGGAGGATCAGCGAAAAAGAGAAAGACCACCCCCTTAACAAGATGAATCAACACAGTGGCAGTAGCAAGGGACACGAATATAACAATTGTGAACATGGTGAAGGACCGGGAAATAATTTCATTCTATTGTACATAAAGTTGCTATGAGCTGGAACTGACTTGACGGCACTTAACAAAAAAACAAAAAAAATGAAATGAAGTAATGATACATTCTATAACACTCATTAGTCCTGAGAAACGTATGTTGAGTGAAAAAAAAAAAAAATCACATACTATATGATTCAATTTGTATGAGATATCCACAATGAGCAAATCTTCAGACAAAACTAAAAATAGATTCATAGTTTTCCAGGTCTGGGTAGGGAAGATGGGGATTAACTGTTAATGGCCACACCATTTCTTTTTGAGGTGATGAAAATGTTCAGAAATTAGATACCAGTGATAGTTAAACACCTCTGTGAATGTACTAAAACCACTGTATTGTGCACTTTAAAAGGGGATTCTAGATTTGTAAATATATAATTAAACGTGTAAAAAAGCAAAGGAAGCCACTTTCATGGAGTTGGTTCTGATCCATGGTGACCACATGTGTTACAGAATAGAATTGTATTCCAGAGAATTCAGAAGTTTTCTGACCTTTAGAAACTAGATTCCCAGGTATTTTGTCATAGGCAGTTCTGGGTGTTTACATCCCACCAGTGTTTTGGTTCATGGTCAAATGATGAATCATTCATGGTACCCAGGGATTCCTCATCTTAATAAATCTATTGTTTAAAAGGTAATACATAAACTGTAATGAAAAAAACAGAAATTGAGAAAGATAGAAATGAGGCAACCACAACTAAACAATATATCATCCTAAACTTTTTATGTTAAGCAATCTTTATAAATATTACTCTTTTCCATGGCTTCAGAAGATCTTATCAAATTGAATGATAGTTTACTTGCCATTTCTCCATTGCATATGTAGGTGTTCTTGTTTTTGTTGTTAAGTGTCATCAAGTCATTTACAACCCATAGAGATCCTGTATAGGGTTCCAAGGAGCCACTGACAAGCTTGAAGTTCAAATTGACTTTGCAGTCCAGCCAATTAACCCACAGAGCCATAGCAGGACTCCAGGATCAAGAAGTTTGGGCTTGAATCAAGAGTTTCATGACTAGTAAAACTTCCATGTGAATTTTAAGGTAGGATCAAGATTATTACTTTAAAATTCACATGGCAGGTTTTCCACTTGTGAAACTGTTGGCTCAACTCCAAACTTACTTCTTATCCATTATTATGGTTGATGGCTCTGTGCCGTGGTGTCGGTTCCGACTCATAGCGACCCTGTACAGGGTTTCCGAGGCTGTAAATCTTTACAGGAGCAGAAAGCCTTATCTTTCTCCCACAGAACAGTTGGTAGGTTCGAACTGCTGACCTTGCAGTTCACAGCCCAATTTGTAACCACTACTCTACCAGCACTCCTTATCCATTATTATAAGATTTATTAAATATATATATATATATATATATATATTGTTTGAGGGTCAAGTAAAGCCTTTAGGGTTGTTGATACACACTTGATTTTAGTTGTCAGCCTTCTAGGATCTGGAAGTGTACTCCAGGAACTAACTAATGTGTAGGAATCTGGTAATCCTGGAGGTCATCGTCTACCTCACCTTGGTTGCTTCCATCACTTTAACTCATTGTAAGAGTAGACCACAAATAAGTAATCCTTCAACTAAATAATCTATAGTTGAAGGAAAGTGCAGGTAACTGTTCTCATTGAAAACCATGTTTCAAGGCTTTACTGAGCTAGAGGTTGCAGGCAGAAAATTCACAGACTAGTGGACCACAAAGCCTTGCCAGTTCAGGATGTGAAGTGGGAGAACAGTTTCATTTAAAAGCTGCTTTATGCATATTTTTGCTAATACAAGGTTTGGTACACTTAAGGATATTATCATTAGATCCAGTCTAATTTATAGCTGAGTGAATGAATGAAAGTAACAAATGGAGGTCAACCTGTACTTTCAGATTCTATATTGCATCAGTTACATCTGCAGTGATGGAACTTAATACAAGCTGATGTGTGATTGTTCCAGTTTTAAAAGAATGTAATTCAGTGTCCGTCTGGTTTCATTAAGGCTGTTGGGAGAACACTTGAGTAATGCAAATAGAAGAGAAATGTGAATGGTGTTGAGTGTGTATATGAAAGTGTCTATTTATCCTGCACTTTATTGTAATCTCATGCATGGATCTAATAACTCTCTAACAGGTGAAGTCTGTTCTGATTTAATCTTGTACAACTTTGAGAGCTAGCAACTTTGCCACTCAAAGAAGTACAGTGATCACTCCAAATTTGTCACACTAAGTCTTTTGCAGTGTGTGACACATTCACTATGGAGAAGAGAAGATTTGGGGACTAGATTTAGACATACGGTTATGTGACCTGTTGGTTGGTGATGGATGCTTGAATAAATTAAAACAAGTGTGCGAACGCTTTCTCTGTCAGTTCTCATCTCTTCAGCTTCACAGCCATTTATAAAAAGGAAGATGCTTGTATGAGAAAAGGTCCTGGATGGTGATGAAGTCCCATTTTCCTACATACCTTTTTTTTTTTTTTTAAATAAACAAAGATTACCATATGACTTCATATGTTATCACATCACTTTATAGAGTAATTAATATGTACCCCCTCATAATTCTAATGAGATTGCCTATATGATGTTTTTGTTAAGTGCTGTAGAGTTGGTTTTAACCCATAGAGACCCTTTCCGAGGAGTGGCTGGTGGGCTTGAATCATCAAATTTGTAGTTAGCAGTCCAGTGCTTATCCTAGACAGCCACACCAGAGTTTACAAAATATGGAAACTGAGAGTGATTTTAACTTTTCATAAGCCAAGTAGTTGGAAAGGAAAAGGAAGAAAATCAAATCGCAGTTACTAAGTCCCTGGTGATGGTGTTGGTGGTGTGCCTTGGAGTCAGTTCTGACTCATAGCAACTCTGCATAAGGTTTCCGAGGCTGTGAATCTGTACGGGAGCAGAAAGCCTCATCTTTCTCTTGAGGAACAGCTGATAGTTTTGAACTACTCACCTAGAGATTTGCTGCCTGATTCATAACCACTATTCTACCAGAGCTCCTGCCAAGCCCCTATTTAGGTGATATTCCAGAAATTTTACAGGTGTTATCTTATTCTATAGAAATCCTAGAAGGTAGGATGAAGAAGAATCGATACCTTTGAATTATTATATTGGTGAAGAATATTAAATATATCATGGAGTGGAGAAGAATGAACCAATCTGTTTTAGAAGGATTACAGCCAGAATATTTCTTAGGATCAAGGATGGAGAGACTTCAACTCAAAAACTTTGGTCATGGCATTGGGAAGGATCAATCCCTGCAGCAGGGTATCATGCTTGGTAAAGTAGCCACTGCCTCTGAGAGGATTCCAACTCGGAGTGATCCTATGCTGGGTTTCCAAGATTATAAATCTTTACAGGAGCAGATAGCCTCAACTTTCTGCCATAGACTGGCTGTTGTTGTTGTCAGGTGACATCAAGTCAGTACTGACTCATGGTGACCTTATGAACAGCAGAACAAAACACTGCCCGATCCTGGGCCAATCTCACTACTGTTGTCATGCTTGAGTCCATCAATACTGCCACTTGGCCAATCCATCTTGTTGGGGGTCTTCCTCTGTTCTCTGACCCTCCACCTTACCAAACATGATATCCTTCTCCAGCAACTGGTCCCTCCTGACAATATGTCCAAAGTATGAGAGATGGACTGGCTAGTGGGATTAAAATGCTGGTCTTTCAATTAACAGTCCAGTGCTTATTCTGCAGTGACACCAGGGCTCCTATTTTTGTTAGGTGCTCTCCGTTTGGTTCTGACTCACACTGACCCTGCTCACAACATAATGAATCACTGCAATCCTGCACCATCCTCGCAACTGTTACATTTGAGTCCATTGTTGGAACCACTCTGTCAATCCATTTCCCTTGCAGTCTTCCTATTTTTCACTCATCCTCTATTTTGCTTAGCATGATGTCCTTTTCCAGGGACTGATTCCTCCTGAAAACCTGGCCAAAGGACTTGAGAAGTCCCCCGTCCCGCTCCTTGCTACTAAGGAGTATTCTGTCTGTACTTCTCCCAAAAGAGATCGGGTTCTTCTGTTGGCAATGAATGGCACTTTCAATATTCTTCACCAATACCATGAATCAAATGCATCAGTTCTTCCTTATCCACTGTCCAGCTTTTGCATGCATATATAAGGTGACTGAAAATACTGTGGCTCGGGTCTAGCACACCGTGTCTTCAAAGTGACATCCTTGCTCTCTAGCACTTAGAAGACATCTTTTGCAAGAGATTTGTCTAATGCGATGCATCCTTTGATTTCTTGACTATTGCTGCCATGAGTCTCAATTGTATATCCAAATAAAGTAAAATTTTTGACAACTTCAATATTTTCTCCATTTTCATGGTATGATTTACTGGTATAGTTGTGAGAATTTTGCTTTCTTTACATTGAGGTGCAATGCATACTGAAGGATGATGCTGTTCTTGTTAAGTGACATCGAGTCAGTTCTGACTCATAGAGACCCTGTAAAGGATTTCCAAGGAGTGGCTGACTGGTAAGTTTCAACAGCCAACCTTGCAGTTCAAACCGACCTTGTAGTTGACTGCTTATCCTATTGCCACACTAGGACACCATGAAGGCTGTAGTCTTTGAAATTTTTGAGCTTCTCCGTCGTCTCTTCCCACAGATATAGCCAGTTTGATTCCTGTGTATTTCATTGGTGAGGTTTATGTGTATACTTGCTTTTTATGGCTGCTAAAAAACTACATTTACAATGAAGAAGTCCTTGGTCTTGTTAAATTCTATCATATGATCCGCAGCATCATGTTTATCACCAGGGCTATATTTTCCAACTACTGATATTTCCTCTTTGCTTCCAACTTTTACATTCCAATCACCAGTAATTATCAACACACCCTTGATTTCATGTTTGATCTATTTCAGACCAAAGAAGTTGGTAGAATTCATCCTTGACTTTAGCGCTGTTGGATAAATTTGAAAGGCAGTGCTGTTAACTGGTTTTCATTGTAGGCATATGAATATTATCACAGGCCGCATTGTATTTTAGGATAGATCTTGAAATGCTCTTTTGGATGATGAATGTGAAGCCATTCCTCTTCAATTTGTCATTTCCTCGCATATTAAACCATATGATTGTCTGATTCAAAATGACCAATACCAGTATATTTCAGCTCATTAATTCCTACGATACAGATCTCTGTGTGTTCCATTTCATTTTTGAGGACTTCCAGTTTTCTTAGATTCATACATCATGTATTCTGCATTCCAATTATTAATGGGCACTTGTAGTTTTCTTCTCATTTTGTGCTGTACTCCACCAGCCAAAGAAGGTTCCAAAAGCTTTGCCCCACCCGTGTCATTAAGATCAGGTTTACTTTGAGGAGCCAACTCTCCCAAGCAGTATTTTGAGTGCCTTCCAACCTGGGGCACTCGATCAGAAAATGTTTCGTTGCTATTCATAAGCTTTTCTGTGGCTATCCCTTCAATATGTGTCTGTCTCTCCTTTGTCCTAGTCAGTCTTAGTCTGGAAGACCTACTGAAACCTGTCCACCATAGTGAACTTTAAAATACTGGTGACATAGCTTTGAGAGTCACAGAAACACACAAGCCATCACATTTACAGACAGAAACTGACAAGATGAGTGTTGAAGGGGCTCCTTTGTGATGATGGTTGTTGTTAAGTGCCCTCAAGTCGGTTCCAACTCACAGCAACACTGTATAGGGTTTCCAAGAAGCAGCTTCCGGGTTTGGACCTTTTGGTTAGCAGTCCAAAACTTATAATTCAGTGCCACAACCGGACTCCTTTGTTGTTGTTGTTAAGTGCCATGAGTCGGTTCTGACTCATTGCAACCCTGCATAGAGTTTCCAAGGAGCAGCTGGCAGGTTTGAACTGCCATTCTTATGGTTAGAAATCCAGGGCTTATCATACAGTGCTACACCAGGACTCCATATAGTATAAAATAAGTCAAAGGGTGTATTATATACCTTAAAGCACAGTTTTAAGAAGATAAACTGTTTTAGGGGGAAAAGACCTAAATTCAAACATTTTATGAAGACTCCTTTATTAAGCTTTAATAGGACAAGGACAAAGCAGAGACAAATCATCTGTATGAAGAAAACCACCAGCATGAAGTCATAATGGTGCTTAAAGTATTAATGGCCATGTGGCTAATTATAGATGACAGAAGACAAGAGAAACTATCACCAAACCATGATTGGCAGCAGATCAATTTATCCCTGTCTCAGGTGAGGCTAATGAAGAAGGGGCAGGTCCACTGTTGGGTTACAGGCATAGCTGGAGATTATGAAAGTTCACAGGATTCGTCCTGGGATGCTTTGATCGCTATGCAGCCCTGAGTTGTATCTGGCCCTGCACCCCAAACTTTAGATGACTTGTGTCTATCCATCATTAAGGTCACGCCTAGACAAGTTCCCTGAGAGGCAAAACTGCAACTCCCTGGCCTGGCAAGAGGAGTTGTAATCTACTTTCAGACATATACTCTGCCTAAAGGCAAAGCTTTCACTTGCTGGTTAATGGTCTGAATGAACTCAAATGAAAGATGAACTTATGTGAAGACTCAAAATGAAGTTAGGCTCCCACAGTAAACCATGACCTTCCACGAACCAAGTGCTTTATAATTTAAACTCTGAAACCTAGCTCTGGAATCAGACAGCTGGAGTTCTGAATCTGTGACTTTAATCTACTTGCTTAGTATTCTCCTTTAAAAAAAAAAAAAAAAAAGATGGTGATATCCTTTGTTTTCAGTATTAAATGAGGTTATTCATATAAAGTCTATGTGATTGTTGTTAAGTGCCATTTATAGGTATTATTGGAGTCCTGGTATGGCACTGCAGGGTAATGCACTGGACTGCAAAGTCAATTTGAAGCTTAAGGTTGGCAATTCAAACCCACCAGTCACTCCTCGGAAACCCTATAAAGAATCACCATGGATCAGAACGTACTCAATGGCACTTAAAAACAACAACTTAGGTATTATTATTATCTGTTGTTGTTGTTGTTTTGACTTATAGGGATACCTGGTTACAACTTGGACTACAAACCTTAAGGTCAGCAGTTTGAAACTACCAGCTGTTCTGCAGGAGAAAGATGAGGCTTTCTGATCCCGTAAAGATTTGCAACCTTGGAAACCCAGTACAGGGTCGCTATGAGTTGAAACCAACTCCACGGCACATACCTACCACCACCATACAAAACAGATGGAAGCACTGCCCAGTCCTGCACCATCTTCACGACATTTGAGCCCATTGTAGTAGTGTTGCTGCTGATTTTAACAACAGTTGGTTCTGACTCATAGTGACCCTGTAGAGGGTTTTCCAGGAGCAGGAGCCGTAGTTGGTGGATTTGAACCGCCGACCTTGCAATCCAGTGCTTATCCTATAGCACCACCGCAGTGGTGGTAGTTATCAGCTGTGGAATTGATTCTGACTCCCAGAGTGACCCTGCATAGGATTTCCAAGACTGTAAATCTTTATGGGAGCAGAAAACCTCATCTTCCTCCAACAGGAAGGATGGTAATTTCACAATGTTGACCTCGTGGTTCACAGCCCAACTCGAACCCACTATGCTACCAGAGCTCTTTGAACTCAGTACTGATGGTGGTGGTAGTTGTTTGCCATCGAATTGGTTTCGACTCATAGTGAGCCCTTTATGAGGTTTCTGAGTCTATAAATCTCTATGGGAGCAGAAAGTCTCATCTGTCTCCTTCAGAGCAACTGATGCATTTGAACTGCTGATCTTGCAGTTAGCAGCATGCCTCACAACCCACCGAACAACCTGGGCTCTTTTGGACTCATTAGTAGCAGTTGTTAATTATTTAAGATGCTATTACCCAGGAGTGCTAACTGTAACTCCAAGCTACTAGGGAGGTCTCTTGCCTTCTACTGATCAAGCATACTGAGGTGAGGCAGGATTTCCATATGTTGTTATTTGTTGTTGGTAGGTGCCATTGAGTCAGTACGGACCCATAGTGACCTTATGCACAGCAAAACAAACACGGCCCGATCCTGGGCCAACCTCACTACTGTTGCCACGCTTGAGCCCATTGATGCTGCCACTTTGCCAATCCATCTCGTTGGGGGTCTTCCTCTTTTTTTCTGACTCTCCACCTTACCAAACATGATATCCTTCTCCAGTGACCGGTCCCTTCTGACAATATGTCTGAAGTATGAGAGACGAAGTTTGGACATCCTGGCTTGAACTCCAAACCTGTGGTTCACAGTCCATTGCTTATCCTCCCTATCGTCAGTTGTCGCTGTTAAGTACTGTGGAGTAAGTTCTGATTCATAGTAACCTTGTATGGGGCTTCCAAGGAGCCCTTAGTGGGTTTAAACTGCAACCTTGTAGTTAGCAGTACTCCATCATTATGGTGGTGGTTTGCCATAGAGTTGGTTCTAACTCATACAGATCCTGTATAGAGTTTCTGAGGCTATAAATCTTTACAGGAGCAAAAGCCTCATCTTTCTCCCATAGAGTAGCTGGTGATTTTGAACTATTAACCTTGGAGTTAGCAGCCCAAATAGTAACCTACTACATTACCGTGCTCCTCCATTTTTAGTATGTACTTCCAGAAATCTAGAATAACTTGTTGTTGTTGTTATTGTTATGTGCTGTGGAGTCGATTCTGACTCATAGTGACCCTGTACAGGGTTTCCAAGGCTGGAAATCTTTACGGGAGTAGAAAGCCTTCTCTTTCTCCCACAGAACAGCTGGTAGTTTTGAACTGCTAACCATGCGACTCACAGCCCGATTCGTAACCACTATGCTACCAGAGCTCTTGAAGCTGTCTATTTCCATTTATCTTCTATCTGATCCATTAACATTCTCAAAGTTGGGAGGAAGGAATTCAGCAAAGTCTAAGTTAGCTGGACTTTACATATTGAAGTGGTGGGGTCTGGGGCAGTCAAAGAGTATATGAAAATAGCAGGGTAATTCTAAAAGAAGCTGTTAAGGTCACATCAGAAACACCTGAAACGCCGTTAGCAAAGTTGTGGTTATTCAAAGTGATTTTTGAGCCGCGAGAGAATATTGCTAAAGCCCTACCAGAGAATGGAGGCAGCCCTTTCAGGTCACCCCGATTCTGTTGGAATCTTGAACTTTTCATGATTCATTTTTGGATCTTGCAAACACAACCTGTTGAAAAATTTCAGAAGATACTGAACAAACGTGTGTTGAGTTTGAGGCTGCTGGTGAGAAACAGCTTTTCCTAAACACTGTGTAGTTTAGTTTGGCATTTCAATCTGTCTCCTCTTACATTTATATTAGAAAAAGTCCACCTGGTGGAAATGTTAGTTCTAGGAGTTGAGAATGGTGCAAACATACATTTTTTGTTCGATTTCTCTTTGAGATGTTCTCTTATTCTCTTCTGAAGTGTGTGGGAAGCCTTGCCTGTCTAATCTTTAGCATTTTGATGAAATTGCCATAAAAGGCTTTTCTCTGTTTTGTGTAAATCCTTATCTTAATTGGAGGTTTGAAGGGGGTTAATGGTGGCTCTTTTCCTGGGTGTGTTTAATGTAAACAGTAAAACCATTCAATTGAGAAAAACTGTCCAGCTAAGGAGGTTTATTCTTAAATAGCTTAGTGTTGAGTTTGTGAGTCTGGAGCTAACTTGCCAGGTTTGAAATTCTTCCTTTGACATTTACTACCTTAACCAGACTGCTCATCTGTGAGATGAGGATAATAATAGCATCTAGTTCCTAGTTCATAGAATATGAATAAGCATGTTGCATCAAGATAGGAGGAAGACTCATTAACAACCAGCAATATGCAGAGGATACAACTTTGCTTGTTGAAAGCAAAGAGGACTTGAAATACTTATTGATACTTATCAACGATGACAACCATTCAATATAGATTGCACCTCAATGTAAAGAAAATGAAAATCTTCACAACTGGACCTGTAAATAACATCATGATAAATGGAGAAAAGATTACAGTTGTTAATGACATCATTTTGTTTGTATCCACAATCAGCACACATGGAATCAGCAGACAAGATATCAGATGGCCATACTGTATTAGGTAAAACTGATGCACAAGACCTCTTTAAATGGTTAACAAGCAAAGATGTCAATTTGAGGACATCTTTAAGTTGTGCCTAACGCAAGCCATGGCATTTTCAGTTGTCTCATATACCTGTGAAAGTTGGGCAAAGAATAAAGAACACCATGAAATAATCAGTGTATTTGATTTGTGGTTTTGATGAAGAATATTCAATATCATGGAATGCCAGAAGAACAAACAAATCTATCTTGGAAGAAATACAGCCAGAATGCTTCCTTAGAAGCAAGATGGTGAGACTTGTCTCTCATACTCCGGAAAAGTTGTCAGAAGGGATCAGTCCCTGAGAAGGCTATAATGCTTGGTATAGTGGACGGTAAGTGATAACGAGGAAGACCCACAGTGAGATGGACTGGCACAATGACAGCAACAGTGGGCTCAAACCTAGCAGCAATTGTGAGGATGACATAACCAAACAGTGTTTCATTCTGTTGTGTATTGAGCTGCTGTGAGTTGAAACTAACTCAACAGCACCTAACAACAAAAACAAAGATAATTTCATGAACTTGTTAAAACAAATCTGCTCCTGTATAGTGTTCTGGTGTGGCATCATAGGATCAGTTTGGCACCTCCAGATCAGTTTGAACAGCAATGTGGGCAGTTCAAACTCAATAGTTGCTCCTCAGAAACCCTATACAGGGTCACTGTGAGTTAGAACCAACTCCATGGCACTTCATAACAACAGCAATATATGGACACACTTAAAGCATTGTCTGATCTACAGCAAGCATCACTAAGAGTAAGGAGTTCTGGAGGTTTATTTTAAGGTTCATATGCTAAACCTGATAAAGAGACACAAGTGTAAGAGACTACTTGAAAGAATGCTTACTTCTGAGCCTCGGTCGTAGGGGTTTGAGTCCTGCCTTTACCACTTAGATGCAACAACCACTGGTAACCTGTGTTAATTCATCCATTAACCAAACCACCATTTGCCATCGAGTCACCTTAAACTGAAGGTGACCCATTTTTCTCTGAGTAGAACTTTCCTCCCTAGGGTTTTCAGTGATTCATTTTTCACAAGTAGATTACCAGGCCTCCCAAGGTGTTGCTGGGTAGACTCAAACCACTAACCTTTTGTTAACAGCTGAACACATGAATCATTTGCACCACATAGGAACTCCAACTTGTCTATAAAATGGGAACAAGATAATATGCCTCCTGAGTATTTAGTATATTGGTCAAATGAAATGAATTCCCATCACAACTGTCTTAGTTTAAAGCTTGACCACCTTTTTTGCCTTGAGGAGTTCAGCAGCCTTCCAATTGGTCTTTCGTCTTCTAGTCTTGTCCATTTACACTTTATTCTCTATACAACAGCCAGGGTAATACTTTAAAAATATAAATGAAATCACACTTCTACCCTGTTTAATATATTCATGGATGCTCTATAGTTTTTAAAGTAGTGTCATTTTGTAACCATGTTCTGCGTTTCTCGGCATGAGACATCCATGCCCAAGTCTCCAGTGTTGTCTGGAATCACTGTCTACTCTCTTATTCACTATGTTTCAGTTATACTTACTAGCAGTTATGGCTTCATGTCAACCTGGTTTGGTCCAAATTCTCAGTGGTTTATTGTTGTGGTTGTTGTTAAGTGCTGTTGAGTTGGTTCTGACCCTCAGTGACCCTGTATAGGGTTTCCAAGGAGCAGATGGGATTTGAACCACCAACCTTGTGATCCAAGTTGACCTTGCTGTCTAGTGCATTGTCTTGCGGTGCCACACCAGGACTCTGCTACCAGGACACTTGCAGTGGTTTGTTGTTAAGTGCCATCGAGTCAGTTCCAACCCACAGCGACAATGTATAGCATTTCCAAGGAGCAGCTGGTGAGCTCGAACCATCAGCCTTGCAGTTCAAACCAACTTTGCAATCCAGTACATTCACCCACAGTGCTCCATCAGGACTCAGGTGTTGAGCAGTTAAGATTTAGTTATCTCGCC
>NW_006408593.1:4915365-4955034 GCF_000296735.1 Chrysochloris asiatica | reverse complement strand
TTAATGAGGCCAGGTGCAACCTACAGAATGAACTTGTATCTTGAGTCAATCTCTTTTGAGGAAGGAGAAGTGAGCCCAGCTTAGAGGAACTCACTATTACCAAGAAAGAAGAGCCTGAGTGAAGTATGCACTTTGAACCCTGAAGTCCCAGATCCAGGGGAAGTCTGATGCCAAGATACAAAGAGATGTCCAAGGAATGCTGATTCTACAGATGCTGTAAGGAGACAAGATCCTTTCCTCAGAGCCTTTGCTCTGAATTTGGACCTCTAGCCTCCAAATACTGAGAATATATTCCTGTTTGTTAAAGCTATCCACTTGTGGTATTTCTATTATAGCAGCATTAGAGAACTAAGACACACTTACTTTCCTCATATTCCTGATGATTACCAAGGTCTTTCCCACCTCGGGAACTCTTCACATACTTTTTACACTAACTCTTCTTTTCTGTGCCCATCTTTCTGCTTCTGCTGTCTCAGCCTTTATGTCTTTCCTCAACATCATCTCACAAAGACGCTTGTTCACCATCCAAGCTAAAGGAGACATTTTTCCAGGACAATCTAGACCTTATCTAACCTATTCAGTACATCTTGCCATACTGTATAATCATCATGTTTATTTCTCTGTTTATTTGTGCCTTGTATCATTTCCTTGATGCTGTGAGAGCAGGACCTTCTCTGAATTGTTCATGAGTCTCTCTCTACATACCTGACAAGTCTTCAGTAAATATCACTGAAAATAAGGAAGGAAATTAAAAGGGAGGGAATATCAGCAAGAAGAAATGTAAGCAAGTAAGCACATACAAAGTATCAATATATATTAGGATTATTAGAGGAAAAAGTAATAAAGACAGAGATTTAGCCCTAAATGGAAGTATTTATTTGTCTGAAATGCCCATGCAGCGTAATGCCTGGATTCTGGGAGGTGGACTTCGAGGGAGGAGAAATGGAGTGAGTCTTTTAAAGTCATCCATCTAAGACTTGTCTCTGTAACATGTGAGAAAAGCAAAGTGTCTGAGTGATATTGAATGGCTGGTGCTATCTGGGTTTGTTAGCTCCACGCTAGCCTGACTGGAAGGATTCTATTACAGGATTTAAGTGTGAGTCTCCTCCGCCATAGTCATGGTCATTGTTCAAAGCAGAAGATGTGGCCCAGTCAGATCACCACAGATTTCAGCAGGCTAGTTGGCCACATAGGGATTTGTCACTGCTGTCTCTACTTTAGGACTTCGATCATTTTCTTTGATCTAACACTAAAATATCTGTGTGGTTAATCTTAATTCTTTTTGATCTGGATCATGGCACTTCTATCTCAAGAAGGTAAGGATGACACTTTCTCTCCAAATTTGTTTTTCAAAACTCTTGTCCCATTGAAGTTGTTTTTTCTGTCTCCACAAGCTGGACACTCAAAGGCATTTTCTCAAGAGGACCTGTTTTAGTGTTGCCATCCATAACCAGAGAAACAAACAAAACACATGAGAACTCGTTCTAAATGACAATTGCTCATGTCTGTTTCACATGGAGAAGGAAAGAGAGACAGAGAGAAAATAATCAAACATGGTGAAATGAATCCCACTTCCCATAAAGTCAGCTGTCAGTGACTTCCATAATTCACCTCTCATATTCTGCCCTTGAGGGCAGACACTCTAGGCTGTGAATGTTCTCAGCAAAACTGATGTTGTTGTGGTTGTTAAGTATCATTGAGTTGATTCCAACTCATAATAACCCTGTACAGGGTTTTGATAAGTTTGAACTGACAAACTTGCAGTCCAGTGTTTATCCTACATTGCCACATGAGTACTCTGGCAGTAGTGACATGTGACTTGAATTGATGGATTTCCTTGTTCCAGGTCATATTCTAAGTGCTTTCCATTTATCAATTCAGCTAGTCTTCACATTGAAGATACAAAGAAACTGAAGTACGATAGTCAAATGTGTAGTCCCTGAAGTTATAGGTGCCAGGACAATAGCCTGACAGTCTAGGTCTCAATGTGTCCTACACGTTGGTTCCTTAAGAGTGGTAGTTTTGTGTTTTCTGGGTCTTTAGCAATTCAAGGAGTCTTGCTCATATGAAAAGCAAAATGTGGAATTCATATGAAGAAAAAAAAAGTTAATCACCTAAAACCAATGACTTAAAAAAAAAAAGATTTCTGCTTTCTTCCAAGCAAATTTTTAAGCTTGTAATTATAATTCAACATCTAAATCTGCCCAGTGTTGGAATCCTTATTACTAAAGCAATTGCTTTTTCCTAGATGAGATTTGAAAAACTAAAGGGCTTATATTTAAGATATTCTAGATTTTTTGTCATGGGGACACAGTATATGTAATCAGATTGAAAAATATATTGAAAGAGGGAATGCAGTTTCGATAGTGTTCATTCAGGAAGGAGCTGGTGTATTAAAGAGTTGTGGCATTGTGGGCTAACACGCTGCACTGCAAAATTAGTTTGAACAGTTCAAGCTCACCAGCTACTCCTCAGAAACCCTGTACAGGGTCGCTGTATGTTGGAACCAATTTTACGGCACTTAACAACAACAGGTGGAGCTCTGGTAGTGCGGTGGGTTACACTTTGGGCTGCTAACCATGAGGTCAGCAGTTCAAGTTCACCAGCAGCTCCGCAAGAGAAAGAAGAGACTTTCTGCCCCCAAAAGATTTAAAGGGTCACTGTGAGATGGAAAAACTAGGTGGCATATAACAGCAGGTTGAGCCCAAGATAGTGAGGCACCAAGAATGGACAGAGGATGTTCCCCAGAGACCCAAGAAGCAAAGCTAAATTTTATTTCCACTTTGACCTATGCACTGTGTTTGGGTGTGTGTATGTGTGTAAGTTAAACTTCCAAAACCATCATGTATTTGATGAAGTACAATTTAGAACCAAAAAAGCAAATTCACAAATATCAAACAAACCCAACATGACTCATTTTTCTATAAAGACTTGACTAACCTTTTCACCGAAAATTTTTCAGTGCTCACATCCTTACTGGACTTCTAGTGTGGTACTGTAGTTTCAGCTCCAGACTGATATCCACAAGATCATCGGTTGAAACCCACCAGCTGCTCCTTGGAAATCCTATACAGGATCAGTATGAGTCTGAATTGATTTGATGGAACTCAAAAACATCCTTAAAAGAAAACCAGTTTTTAATCTCCTTCTGAGATGTTTATCAATTCCATTTTTAAAGTAGCAAGATTGTTGTTTAGAACGTCCAAAAAAGTCATTGTATCTTTTAATTTGTAAATACATGCTTAGATGGCTGGTTGAGACTAAGGAGGGGTCTTCATATATAGTTAGGAAGAGATGGGTAAGAAGGAGAAAGCAGTATAGGGACCATCTTCAAAACCTGTGCTACTGTTCAGCTTTCTCCTCTAATTATTCTTTTCTAATAATTGGTATTCCCATGAAAGAAATGAGTTTTCCTCTCACAGAAGTGAAATGAGAGTTACCTGGGAACAAGGTTTTGAAAACCTTATAGATTGTTTCTACTATCAGCACCTGAAGGGTTAAGCCCAGAGTCGCCACTAGGTGTCATGTTGGGATCGGATTTGGGAAACCAGCATGCTTACTGACTTGCAAAGGTTTCAAACAAGAAGCACCTTCTAGGTTAATTTCAGCTACTGCTCAGTTTCTTTAAATAGATTCTTACTCTGCACATGTCAAATCTTCAGAGTCTTTTCCATTGTCTTACAGATATTTACATCCATTTAAACTTTTCACCCCACCATGCACAACAGCAGGAGGTAGAATTTGATGTAGGGACATTTGACATAATAGGGTCTTTGTATTGGGGGAGAGTGAGTTGTTGTTAAGTGCTGTCAGGTTCCGACCCATAGCGACCCTGTATAGGGTTTCCAAGGAGCAGCTGGTGAGCTTGAACTGCCAACCTTGCAGTTCAAATGGCTTTGCAACCTGATCCATTAACCCACATCACCACGCCAGGGAGAGGTCTCTTTTATTCTTTCATCCTCCACCATCTTTTTTAGTTCCCCTCATTACCACAACTGAAAGGCACAAACAAACAGATATAACCATGTGCTTACTATAAAAAACATTAGCAGGGATGCACCTGGTTGCCGTCCTTAAATAAGTCCTACCCAGACTTCATCACATCTCCTCACCTTCATTGCAATACTTTCTCCAGCCGAGGTCCTCAACATTCATTTGTCCTTTTGCACTACTGGTTAAGTTAGGATAAAATTTTATGGATAAAATGGCTTAAATGCATGTGTTAATCACTCAAAAATATACCACTTGCAGAAAGATTTGTGTTTTAAAAGAAGATGGTTTAGGAGGGCCATGTTTTGACTACAGGTAATAATAATTCTGCACAATTAAACTAGATGAAGGTGGAGGAAAGAGTGTTTTGAGACTAAGGTGGATTGTGGGTACTCTATTCCAGAAATATTTCATAAGGTCTAAGGACTACAAATCCTATCTTTGGACATACGCAGATAATTGGTAGTGAATGTAAATATAAAAGGAAGTCTTATTTTTTTCTTCAGGAAAATTTTTTTTATTCAGGTTATCTCTACTTAGAAAAAGTAAAGTAAATGAGAAAGTGTGCCAAAGAAAGCAATAAGGAACACACAAAATCATATAAAGCCGGAGAGTGGCCAGGTGCAGTCATCCAAGCATAAATTACTTGAGTTTTAACACCTGCTGAAGGCTTTCATATACTATAAATGGAACGTTGTTTCATCTCTGGGACATTACCTGATTTTTAACACATTTCAGGTTAATTCATTTATTCAATGCTTCCTTCAAAACATAGAATCCCTACTATATAGTGTTAGGGTGTTCTGATAGCCTATTGGATTACAAACTGGGCTGCTAACTGAAAGGTCAGCAGTTTGAATCTACCAGCTGCTCTGTGGGAAAAAGACGAAGCTTTCTGTAAAGATTATTGTTAGGTGCCATCGAGTTGGCACCAACTCATAGTGACCCTATGCACAGCAGCCTCAGAAACCCTATAAAAGGTCACTCTGAGTTGGGACCAACTCCATGGCACATAACCACCACCACCACTGCTGTGTGTTGTTATTGTCCTTGTTGTTGTGAAGTGCTGTCGAGTCGGTTCTGACTCATAGCTATCCTGTACAGGGTTTTCGAGGAGCAGCTAGTGAGCTTGAACCACCGACCTTGCAGTTCAGATGGCTTTGCAATCTGGTGCATTAACCCACAGCGCCACACCAGGACTCCTGTTATTGTCCTAGGAGCCAAATAATACCACAGCAAACAATTTTGACAGTCACTGACTTTGCAAAGCATGTATTCTAAACAGTGTCAAATTATCAAACAAATAAATGAAAGTTTTCCAGAAGAGATAAGTCTATGAAGAAAGAAAAATAGGGTTAAGAGATAGAGACCCATTAGAGTCCTGGTGTAGTGCTGGAGGGTAAGCACTGGATCTCAAGGTTGATTTGAACTGCAAGATGGTGGTTCAAATCCACCAGTGTCTCTTTGGAAACCCTGTACAGCTTTGCTATGAGTCAGAACCGACTCTATGGCACACATTAAAAAGAGAGAGAGAACATGGATATCTATATATAAGCTTCTACAAAAGTAAATAGGGCAATGAAATGAATCAAGAAAATTTAGAATTTTTAGCTGTACAATTTTGAGCAGCTACTGAGGCTTGGTTTCCTTAACTTTAAAATGGGAATTTTGGTCAGGGGTGAGGAATGCTTATATTTTACTGGGTCCCCAGAGAAAGAGCTTCGAGGAGGTGACTATGTAGCTAAGAGCTGAATTCTGAGAGGGAGCTAGTCATGAGAATATCTGGAGAATGACCTTGCAGATAGAAATTCCAGCAGGTAGAAAATTTCTGTACTTTGAACTGGCTTGATGCATGCTAGGTATTTCAAGAAGGCTAGTGTGATTTTGGTGTGGTGTCTTGGTATGACACTGTAGGTTAATGCTCTGGTTTGCAAATTCAGTTTGAATTACAAGGTCAGTGGTTTAAGGTCACCAGATGCTCCTGGGAAAACCTATACAGGGCCGCTATAGGTCAGAACCAACTCGGGGGTACTTAAAACAGCAAGTGTGATTTTAGTTTCATAAGCATGGGGGAGAAGATGAGTTCACTGGGATACTATAGAATATTAAATAATATGCTCCATGAGTCTTTCTAGTAGAGAATTCAGCTAAGTGGATGTTCAATTAACCTGTCCAGAAAATCCCGACTACATCTGTAATGAAATGCAAACTCATTCCTGCAATCTACAAAGTCCTGTTGATCTTCACCTCCTGAGATAATGTCTTGCACATGGAAATGTTCAGGAAATTAACCATTCAAGACTCTCCAGAACAAGAATCCTATTATTGCCAACTTTGTTAGTGACTAGCTCTACAGCCTTTCCCAGCCACCTTTGTTTGTCCTGCTTGGCAGAGCCTGTTTCCTGGTCTAGCTGTTGAAACTGTCAGCTTCCTGTCCACTCCCAGACTCCCTTGCTGCTAAACTTTGGTACATAATGAAGTTCTGGCCAGTGAGACGTAATAGATTATATGAGAAAGGTTTTCTGTCCCAATAAAATAAGACACACATGAGAGCTATTATTTCCTTCCTGCTTTTGAACACTGTAGTTTGAGGATGAGATCTACTGCAGCCATTTTTTTGGTTCTAGAAAACATAAAAAGCTGAGGATAACGAAAATATGGAAAGAGCCTAGCTTTTTTGAGACGTGACATAACCATAGAACAAATTATGGAGTAACTATCTCCTGATTTACTGTTACTGAAATTACTAACTGTTGTACTGTTTAGACCACATTTTCTAGAGAATTACTAAACTTCCACAAACTATATGGCATCACATACAGATATCTTTTATATCACCATCTATTCTGTGTAATGGAAGGGAATAAAATCCACACTCAGTTCACATTTGTTTAGTAAATCTGTGAAGACTTCATTCTTTAATATTCAAAAGGAACTTGTGCCCAGTGCTTTTAGAAAAATATTGGTCCATGGTTGAAAAAATGAAAACAGCAGTTAGGATATCTGAGTACTAGATGTTATTCAGTATTGGACAACGGTTGAAGAACTATAAACCACGACAATGACGAAGACCACCACCACCACCACCCCAAAAAAAAAAAAAAAAAATTACAAAGTAAGATGGTTTTAAAATCACAGAAATATATTTTCTCCTAGTTTTGGAGACTAGAAATCCAGATAGGGTATCACCCATTTCTGTTGCTTCTTAGGGTTATGGAAAAAAAAAAAAAAAAAAAAGGTCTACGTGCCTCTCCTATCCTCAGAAACAACGGAAATGAGTGATACCTGTTTTGGATTTTCAGTCTCCAAAACTAGGAGAAAATATATTTCTGGTTTTTGTTTTGTTTTGTTTTAAAAAACAAAACAAAACATCTTACTCTGTGATGTCTGTCTCCTAAAGGGAGTCCTGGTGTGGTGCTGTGGGATAAAGCACTGGACTGCAAAGCTATAAATATATATGGAAGCAGACTGCCACTGTTTTTTCCAGTGGAGGGGCTGATGAAGTCAATGGGTCAAACTCACCAGCCGCTTCTTGGAAACCCTATACGTCATTGCTATGAGTCGGAGCTGACTCAATGGCAATTAATAACAACATGTCTCTCTCCTAGCTTTTGTGGCTGATTGCAATCCTTGTTGTTCTTTTGCTGCCTGTAGATGTAACTTCATACAGTAGGTTTCCCCTGTGTGTGTGTGTGAGTCTCCATGCCCTTGTCTGTTCTCTCCTTTTGCAATGTTTCATTCACAAGGGATTAGGACTAGAAACCCACTACTCCAGGAGGACATTCTTTGCCCAAGCAAGGTCACACTCATGGCTACAGAGGTTAGGAATACAATGTGCTTTTTGGGGACACAATTCAATCTTTCACATTAGAGCTGATAGGAGACCTGCTTCTATTCTTTATATTGGTATAAGTTTTATACAAAATGCCTAGCTTCTGATTATTTTTGTTGTAGTAATGCAATCACACTCTTTACCAGTACATCAGTAGATGATGTACCTTGAAAACGGCCACTTTGCAGACTGAATATTTTTCAAATAGTACAAAGTTGCGCCTGTTTATATGTCCTATGTTTCTTCCTACAACTTTGTGTTAAACAGTTTTCAGAAAGGATCATCTTACACAGTCTGACCTGAATGCATGTGCCTTCATTGTTTGACTTGTAAATTGTAGTTAGGGTCTCTACTAGTTAGAAACCCTGATGGAATAGTGGTTAAGCACTCTGCTGCTAACCGAAAGGCCCATCATCCCCTCCACACAAAAAAGATATAGCAGCTTGCTTCCAGAAATGTTTACGGCCTTGGAAATCACATGGGACAGTTCTACTCCATCCTTTAAGAACTCTGGTAGCGTAGGGCATTACGAATTGCACCACAAACCCAAGGTTAGCATTTCAAACCTCTCCACTGCTCTGAGGGAGAAAGATGAGGCTTTCTGCCACCTTCAAGACTTACAGCCTTGGAATCCCTATCCAGGGTCACTGTGAGTTGGCATTGACTCCACAGCACGTAAGCTCCATTAGCACCATTCTGTTCTATGGGATGCAGTGAATAAGAACGAACTCAATGGCAGTGGATTTGGTCTCCACTAGTTACTTAATCTCATCTTTTATGAAAATATTTTATATTGCATTTGAAGCTGTGCTTACTGGCTTTTGTGAATCTTAAAGATATTGATCTTAACAATATTTAAATATTTTCTTAGTTTTTAAATTCTAAAAAATAGATATTATTTTAGTGACTAAGTTGGAATTGCACCTTTAACCAAGGCAGTAGCCATATTATCCACAGTAACATAAGTTTTGACATAATTTGAAATAGAGAACATAAAAACTGGGTGTAAGTGTGATGTGCTGTACATGTATGTTGTTGTTGTTGTTAAGTGCCGTGGAGTCAGTTCAGACTCATAGCGACCCTCTATAGGGTTTCCGAGGAGCAACTGGTAAGCTTGAACCACCAACCACACTGTTGAAATTGACCTTACAGTCCCGTAGTGCCACACCAAGACTCCATGTATATTAATTTATTTTATATTCATGCATTTTATAACTAAGAATCAGACAGTAACTAAGGTACATACAATGGGAAAAAATGTCATAGATAACATAACTTATATAAATCAAAAAATATATGAGTATATTGGAAACATCATTTGCTGTTTTTATTATTTTGTTTTAGTCATCGATGCCCATAAATAAATGATGGCATGCTTTAAATTAGTTAATACTTAAAATCTCATCCAATGTTTTGTTTCTCGAGAAAGCTTCCATGCCTGTCTTTCTAAGTTGTTGTTGTTGTTGTTGTGTGCCGTGCAGTCGGTTCCGACTCAGCGACCCTGTATAGGGTTTCCGAGGCTGTAAATCTTTACGGGAGCAGAAAGCTTCATCTTTCTCTCACGGAACAGCTGGTAGTTTCGAACTGCTGACCTTGCCGTTCGCAGCCCGATTCGTAACCACTACGCTACCAGAGCTCCTTGTCTTTCGAAATTAGGGGGTGCAGATTATAGAATGGATTTGAGCTCAGGATGGTACTATTCTGGCCATGATAACAAGAGAAGTGATGTTATTAGTGGGTAATTTTATTGCTTTTGATTTCAGTTCTCACATATTGAGCATTTACTATTTACCAAAGAGGCCTGGTGGTGCTATCAGATGAGCACTGAACTGCTAACTGCAAGATCAGCAGTTCAAACATAGCAACTGCTTTTCGATCAAAAGATCAGACTTTCTTTCTATACAGGGTGGTGATGCGTCAGAATCAACTACACAGTGGTGAATGTGCTTTGGTTTGTACTATATGCCAGTCCTGGTGTGGCAGCTGTAAGAAAAACGCTTGGCCACCACGTCAGTTTGAACTGCAAGGTTGGCAGTGCAAACCTACTAGTTGCTTCTCAGAAACCCTCTACAATATCACTATGAGCTGGAACTGACTCGAAGGCACTTAACGACAATAACAACAATATATGCTAGTCATTGTAATGAGCTGTTTACTTGCTATATGTCACTACCAGTATGTTGTTGTTGTTGTTATGATGTACCGTGGAGTCGATTCTGACTCATAGCGACCCTACACAGGGTTTCCGAGGCTGTAAATCTTTATGGGAGCAGACCGCCTCATCTTTCTCCTGCAGAACTGTTGGTGGTTTCAAACTGCTGACCTTGCGGCTTGCAGCCCGATTCGTAACCACTACGCTACCAGAGATTAGGCTAGTCTTATTTTCATATTCATTTTATCAATTCGGTATTTACAGCCTAGGATGGTTAAGTGACTTCTTATTGTAGTTGTTATGAGGAGATAAAACCTTGAGATAAGTAACTAGGAAAAGGTCAATACAACAATGAGCATCTGAGACAACTGAGAAGAATTCACCACCTCCCTGAACAAATGAGTGGATTGAAATGTCTCTTGTCAATAAAGAAAAGTCCATCTGTATGTAAAGAAAAAAAATCAATCTCTATGTATTTTGCTAGTGAGGAGTTATTGGAGAATCCTACATATCCCCTTAAAACAGGTGATAATTCAGCATTTTGGAGAATTTCTGGGGGAAAAAAATCACACCTGCCAATTCACTAGGGAGCAGAACATAATGATGCGTAGGACAAGCAAACAGATTTACCTTCCTCGTTGTTTTCCAGCAGTTATTTTTTAGGATAGTACCTGCCAGGTTGCAGAACCCAATAAAATGATAAGCTTATCTTCCCAAATGTCAGGATAGGCGTCAGAATCTACCACCTCAGGCTTCTCTTAGAAATGGAAAGATCTGAATCTGGACTTTATCAGCTAAAGGGCTTATTTTCTAAAATTGTGTTGTCTTATGTTGTATCCATGAAGAATGCCGATGTGTATAGAGATCTGTGGATGAAGCCTCTTCCAAATAAACCAAGAGTCCTCCCTTTATTGCAGTTACACCATTTGAATATAGTGTAACTGTAAATTGTTTGCTATACCATCACATAGTTCTGCTGTGGCATTGTGGGTTAATGTGCCAGACTGCAAAGCTGTTTGAACTGCAAGGTTTGTGGTTCAAGCTCACCAGTCACTCCTTGGAAACCCTATGCAGGGTCACTATGGGTCAGAACCGACTCAATGGCACTTCATATACCGTCACGATAGTACTTCCATGCACAAAATTTCCTTGATTCTGATTGGCAACAAAGGTGTGCTACAATTTAGGTTTGGGCCAAAGAAACTGCAGATGGAATTTCAAGGTGGGAGAATGAAAATCAGTTCTAAGACTTGTGTTTCTATCTTTCTTTCAGTCCCTTCTACTTGTCATGAAAGAATGACTATCTTTTCTCAGATGTTTAGTTTTCTACCTGGAAAATAAAAATTGTGGTTAGTGGTTATTAAAATTAGTTATCATATACTAGTGTTAAATAACTTGTCAGTCCCTGGTGAGGCTTAGTTGTAATCTCAAAGAAAAACTCAGAATGTTACAGAATAAATTGAGCAAGCATGCATCAGTCCATTCTCTCGCTGCTCCATTTTTCCATCTGCTTATTCATATATTCATGTATGCATTCATCTGTTGTAAAAAGCCCAAAAGTGAGAGCTAATAAGAACTGGATGGTAATTTGGTGATCAGTGTATGATTCCCCATGATCAGAGTGGTCCTATATTTATGATCGCCCAACTATGGCTTAAGAATTGAATTTGGGTGATTCAAGTTCAAAAATCACAAATTGTGACTGTGCAAAATCATGACATAGGTTGTGGTCATCACATTATATTTTGATGAGTGTTTTTAGATGAGACATTGACCTTTACCTGTTCTAGTTAATGGAAGAGTAAGTCTCATTGATTTCTGACTGCTTGCGTTTTCTAATTGCTGGTTCTGTCCTTTATTAAAAAGTTAGCTGCACCGTGAGGGAATGATTTTTATGAGCCTAGGGGCTTGGGACCATAGACTTGGGAGATGTCATGCTCAATTAGCATAAGGTTGACCACAATGGCAATTCTACATACTACTGTGGTAAGTAGTGTCTGGGATCTTAAAAGCTCATGAGTGACCAACTACGGTTCAGCTCTTGGTCTCTCACTGTCTGGAGGAACGAAGAGTGATGAAAAATGAAGATGCTTGGAAATAATTAGTCCAACAACTAATGGACCACATGAAAATCAGTCTCTACAACACTGAGGCCAGAAGAACTAGGTTGCTACCAGCTATCACTACCAACTGTCCTGAAAGTTATTTACTGAAAGTTATGGATAAAATGGGAGCAAATGTGGAACGAAACTGAAACTCATAAAAAGGACCAGGCTTTCTGGTTAGACAGAGACTGATGATGGCCCTTGGTCACACCTTCATGGCTGAGACTGGATTACCCAAGTGGTTAAATTTCCAGTCAAGCAACAGATAGGTATATAGGGGTTGGGGGAAACAATGCTAGTGAGGTAAGCACAATATAGAATGTTCAACCATTTGAGATCAAAAGGGCAGCATTTACCTAAGGACAGAATTCAGAAGGGTGGGAACAGAATGAGGAATAGAAAAAAGAAACATAAGGAAGACATGTAGGGATAACTGTGTACAGTTATGTGATGATACCATCGCTTGATGGTACGCTGAAGGGATTGTAATCAGGATAAAACAAAGTATTTGGCTTGTTAAATGTAGAATTGATGATCTGCTCTGTACCTTTACTCAAATCACAATAAAACGTTAAAAACAAAGTCAGCTGCTAGTACCAGATATGTTTCTCCTTTCATCTAGTGCCATGCACACCTTACTTCAAGAATGGCATGTCTGAGAACTTCATGTAGATTCAGGTTGAGGTGCTCTTCATTTAGAGAAGTGGTATTTGAAAAGAATCAAATTTGCATTTGCAAATATCTTGAAGTTAACAATATGAGTGGAGCAAATGTAACTGATGTTACTTTAATGTCTCAGGATAAGGGCTAGCTTAGATGATGAACAAATCTAGGAGAAATCAAATCATAAAATTGAACAAATCTAAGACAGAAAAATATATACAGATACAAACAAATGTTTACGTTAATTTTCTCTAATCATGAAAAGGAGCTTCTTATTGATTTGTTCCACTTTATGGAATGGTTTATTGAGAGAAATAATAAAGAAGTTGGGCCCCTGAGACTGAGCAGAAACACTCTTATCATCTTCCTGTACAAAATCTGTCTATATTTTAAAGCTCAGCTGAAGTTTAGTCCAGAAAATGTATCCTGAGACTTCCTGCCCTAAACTGAATACTTGTGCTCAATATATATCTCTTAAATGAGATTTGCATTTAGCTCTTATTAATGTTATTTTGGAGTCCTGGTGGCATTGTAGGATAAGTACTGAACTGTTTAAACCCACCAGCCAGCCGCTCTACAGGAGAAAGATGATGTTTTCCACTCACGTAACAATTTACAACCTCAAAAACGCTTCCTTTACTGAGGAGTCCTGGTGTGGAACTATAGTATAAGCACTAGACTACTACTAACCACAAGGTTGATGGTTCAAACATACCAGCTGTTCCTCAGAAACCTTACACAGAATCACTGTGAGTCAGAACAGACTCAGTGGCACTTAACAACATCAATAACAACAACATCAACAACAACTTTTACCGGAGAAGATCACCAAGTCTTTCTTTCATGACACAGATGAATATTTTAAAAGGTTTGATTGTGCAAACTTACTGGTTTATATTCTGTGAAGCCAGTCTTTATGACAGGGTCAGCTCAGATTCTGGAACGACTCATTTAAATGATATCTACACTAATGAGAAGTTTGCAAAGAGCATGGACACGCAATGTGATTTATTTTGTTAACCTGGAGGGAGAAAAAAAAAAAAAGAAAGAATGTGAAGAAGTTGGTGAGGACTGAGGTTTGGACAGGAGGTAAGAGGAGCCAGCGGGGAAAAAGGTCAGAAGAACTAAAGAGAACCTATATCTGGAACACATCTTTGCTAACTTTACAGGAGTGCTTTGGGGGAAATGGAAGTGTAGTGGCTCTGTACAATAAATATTAAACTGGGAACCAGAAGGTCAGCAGTTCGAGCCTACCAGCCACGCTGCAGGAAGAAGATGAGGTTTTCTGTCCCGAAATGATGTATAGCCTTGGAAAACTTGTTCAGGGTTACTATGAGTTGGAACCAATTCGACTGTATTTAATAACAACGTGGGGAAAACATGCACTAAGAAATCAGGTTTCTTTTGCTGTTGTTATTTTTTGTTTTGTTTTGTTAATTTGTTTTATTTCAGTGATGCTTCTTGTATTGAAGAGCACAGTAGAGTTAGAAACCCTAACCATGGAGGCATGGTTGCTGTTGAATGGTGGTTATGTGCTCTGGGGTCGATTCCAACTACCAGCAACCCTGTATAGGGCTTCTGAGGCTGTAAATCTTTATGTGAGCAAAAAGCCTCATCTTTTTCTTGAGATGTGTCTAGTTGGTCCAAACTGCTGCCCTTGAGGTTACTAACCAACTTGTAGTTCACTATGCTACCTGAGCTCCTTGAAAGCATCATTAGTCACTTTTTTTTCATGGGTACAAGGAGCTTTGGTAGCGTAGTAGTTACGAAGCTGGCTGCTAATCTCAGGGTCAGCAGTTCAAAACTACCAGCTGTTCCGTGGGAGAAAGATGAAGGTTTCTGCTCCTATAAAGATTTACAGCCTTGGAAACCCTGTACAGGGTCACTATGAGTCAGAACCGACTCCATGGCACATAACAACAACAACAAGGAGGTCTGATGTGACCCTGTGGAATAAAGCACTGGACCACAGGGTCGTTTTGAACCACAAGTTCAGCAGTTCAAACTCACCAACTGCTCCTTGGAAAGCTTATACCAGTTTGCTATGAGTCAGAACTGACTCAACAGCACTTAACAACAACAGGCTCAGGAACTTTGATAAACCTGAGAAAGGAAATATCTCATATTTGTATGAGTTATCTATTATTGTAGAATAAATAAATAAATGAACATTTGTAACCTCACAGACTCTATAGTTTAGGATTTTGGATGCCTTCATTGTTTTAACTTGTTTGTAAACTTCAGGATCTCACAACAATCTTGATTGTTGCAATCAAGATGTCAGCTGGGACTGTGGTTTCAGCTAAAGGTCAACTGGGGAAGAATTCACTTGTAAACTCAAATGAGTTTAGTCACCATTCAATTCCCTGAGGGCTGCCATACTGAGAGCTCAGAGTTTTGCTCTGTGTAGACTGGGAATTTGCTTTCACTTCCTTGTATTGTGGGCCTGTCAACATGAACACATTTTTTCCCCTCAATACCAGTAAGAGAGAACATCTCCCAGCAAGATGACTATTGCAGTGTCATTTAACAAAATGATGTACATTTGTCACCTATGGATTAGAAGTAAATCACAGGTTCCACCCACACTCAAGAGTTTGAACACAGGGACATGAATTCTAGGATGTGGGAAATGTGGGGATCACTTTAAAGTCTGTCCACCTAAATACTTATACCGCCATATAATCTCAGCACCTGAATATTCTGGATGTAATTGTCACCAGTGTACAGTCCAGAGACATTAACTGATAGTCCAGATGTCTCTCAATGATTAACAGTAAAACCAGGACTAGAATTCACCTTCAGATTATTTAAAGCAAATTTTTAATCATGTCTGATTTTCTTGGTAATAATCACTTTATTTTGGAATTTGGAGTCCTGGTGTAGCTCTGTGGGCTAATGTGTCAGACTGCAAAGTTGTTTAAACTGCAAGGTCAGTGGTTCAAGGTCACCAGCTGCTCCTTGGAAACCCTATACAGGGTTGTTATGGGTCAGAATTGATTTGACGACATTTAAGAGCAACAACAATTCATTCATTCAACAAATGGATAATGTATGTCTCTTTTGTACCAGGCATTAGTCTAGTCCCTGCCGTTGTTGTTAAGTACCGTGGAGTCGGTTTCGACTCATTGTGACCCTGCATAGGGTTTCCAAGGCTGCAAATCTTTATGGGAGCAGAAAGCCTCATCTTTCTCCCATGGAATGGCTGGAAGTTTTGAACTTCCGATCTTGAGGTTAGCAGCCCGATTCGCAACCACTATGCTACCAAAGCTCTTTAGTTCCTGCAGAAAGCAGTAAAAAAGGCAAGTCAGTATTGTCCTTGAGCATGCATTCAAATGTGAGAAGATAATAAGAAGCCAACAGTAAAAGTTACTGTGTATCAACTCTGGTGCTATACAGGTAGATGAGTTTGAGTAAAAGGTGTACGCTATTGCAGATGCTATTGCAGATGTGTGCCTGTGCAACAATGCTATGATTAGTTGATCTTGAAGCAGAAAAATGAGTGCAATCCATGAAGTGACATGTGAGGTTCAAAAGAATGCAAAGGCGTTGTGTTGTGTATACATACCAAACCAGCTTTACCTTTCTTCTTAGATTTGGGTGTGACATTTGGGGTTATCGCCTTTGTGACTTTGGCAGAGAACTCAGGTATACTTTCCAAAGTCAGGCAGTAAAGAAGTGCCGTAGCTGTGTATCTCTTCCCAAAATGAGGGTCTATGCCCTAGACAGTTGATCACCAGTTTGTTTTTTTAATTTTGTTTTAGACACAGAATTGATGCATAAATATTTCTTAGGCATCAAGGACTAAACTGCCAAAAGTAGAAGTCCCCAGTAGATGCAGGTGGGAAGGTGACATCCAGAGCTTGTTTTATCTGTTTATTCCACAGTTCTTGCGTTCCAATGCAATACTCCCTTGAGGTTGAAACTGCAGAGCATGTCTTATAAACCACCAAGTAAGAACATCTCTGAGACCACGCTTTGCTTTGTATGAGCAAATCCATTTGCAATGACTTCTTCCTAAGGCTGGTGTGTTTGTTCCCAAGGTCACATTGTCACAATAAAGCTTGGTTCTTGCCCCAGTTGGTATCCTCTTTGGCTTTTCTTTCTCATTTATGAAAGCGGAACAGGCTTAAAGACAGATGGATTTAGCAAAACTGACAGTGGGGTGAAAATGACCCCATGTAACCAGGGAAAGAGATTTCTACTGTAATTAGTCAAGTCTAAAACCAGTGCAAAGGCAGGAGAAGTTTTTCCTGGCATAAACAAAGTAAACGAGCCCACAAAAACCCCTTGGCACTCAATGTAGATTATCATTACAGTAAGTTATAGAAAGTTCCCAGCAAGGTATAGGCCTAGAAAACTGTGGTTTATCTATGCCTATACCCTAATTTAAAATAAAAATAATGTGCAAGGCCAAGTGCAAACCAATATTCTTGAAATGAATAAGGCATTATGAAGATAAATTCCTGCTGAGTGCAGAATGAAAACACTTTGTCCTGAAGGAGAAAATAGCAAACGGAAAAAGAGGCCAGGGAGGGGTTAAGACAGATTACAACTATCAATTATTAATACAGATGAGCCAAGGCCAGCTGATGGTATCACACTTCATCATTCCAATTCTCATTATTGGAATTTACAACAGTTCTGTTTCTGCAGCAGTGCTTTCCGTACTGTGGCAATGGACCTTGATTTCTAAGGAACTGAAAAAGTGACAGTGAGCTTCGGAAAGGGCTGGGTGCTAACTGATTGGACTGTAATTACTCTGAAAGGGCTTTCATCATCATTACCCAACTTTCTGCAGATGCAGCATGTTTGAAAATAAACCATGGCCAAACTAGCACCAAGTCATTTCAGATTTTCAACATCAAGCCTCTGGTTTGCTGATATATTTTTGTGTATGCAAGTGTAGACGAATACAAATGTACTCAGTGGAGCATACATCATTTTAAAGTTGTTTAGTCAATGCATCTGCTTCGGTGCAGGCTGGGAAATCTATGCACACAGTTTTCTAGCCTTGATAAATGCAGTGGAAGAGAACATTCATTCATTCCTTGTTTCATTCATTCCTGCAACCTGGAATTTGTTGAGCGCCTGGTACTGAGTATTTACAACAGTTAACCGGATGAATAAAAATCTGCTCTAGCATAGTTGCCTCTCCACTGAGTTCTTCCAGAAAATGTTTGAATTCTTCCCTTGTTTCCACACCAAAATGACAGGCTAATTGTCTGTTTACTTTGCCCATTTGCCTTAATTTCAAGACTTTAAAGAGAATTAACCAATGGGGCTGTTTACATTTCACATTTTGTATTTGAATTTCACCTCTCTGACCTTTTACCCGGCTGGTCCTCCCACCTGGAGCCCAACTCTGGTGGGATGACAATTGGGCAGGGCACCAGAATCCACTGATAACCCTCTCCATTTGTAGAGAAAATTATTAGATGAGGAATTTTCTGAAAGCGTCCATAGCATCTTGTATCACACAGATAGCTTAAAGTGTGCAGTTTTCCAAGTATAAATAACTCTGGTTTGTATATAGTTATGAGACATTTTTCTGGTTTTATGCTATTTGTAAACTAATAGATAGGTACAAGAAGTGGTTAACCGTAATGCTGTGGAAACTCATGAAGAGACCTACTGAGGCTAGCAGTACAGTCTCAGAAAGGGCATGTCAACATGAAGACTGCTTTTCATTAGTGGAGGAAACTTAAGTTTTCATTGTTGTTAGCTGCCATCAAGTCAACTCTTAATTTATAGTATATAAGCTAACTAGGAGGGGCCAGTCCCTGGAGAAGGCCATCATGCTTGGAGAAAACGAGGAGACCCTAATGAGATGGACTGCCACCGTCACAGCCCCAGTGGGCTCAAATGTAGCAACAATTGTGAGGGTGGCACAGGGGCAGGTGGGGTTTAGTTCTTTTGTGTATAGGTTTGCTATGAGTTGGAACCAACCCAATGGCACCTAACAACAACAGCAGGTAAAATGGAAATAGATCTAAGGTTGGGAAAAGAGCCTTGCTCTAAGGACTTGATTTCTTAATTTCCCATTTCACCTTTGACTTCACCACACTCTCTTCCTTTCATTTCCTTCCCTCATTAATGATTCAAAATCTGCCTTCTGTTTATCCATTTCTCTTTAACCCTCTGCCACCACCATGCTAAGGATCTCCATTGGAATTACAATAGACTCCTAATGGTCTTCCTTTCCTTTATGTTCCCCCTTTTCTTCCATTTGTTGACTCATCCTAGCTCATAGTGACCCTGTGTGTAGTGTGTGTCAGAATAGGACTGTGCTCAAGTGTTTTCAGTGGCTATATATTTTTTCCCCAGAAGTAGATCAAATGGTCTGTCTTCTGAAGCGCTCAACCTACAACCTGTTTCTTACCAGCCAAGCACATTAACTATGTACACCAGCCAGGGACCTTCCCTCCTGAATCCATTCTTAGGGCATCATTCACATTTTTAAAAATGTAAATGAGATCATGTAACTCTCTCATTTAAATCTTCTAATAGCTTCCATTGCACTTAATCAAATTCCAGTCTCATAACTGGCAGATGCAGCTCAATCTGGTTCCCTACCCAGCTCTCCAAACTGAGCTACCATCACATACCTTGTTCTTAAAATGTTTCTTTCTCATTGGCCTTCTCTTCATTCCCATTTATCTACAAGGGCTTTCCCACCTTAGGAGAATTGTCCACACTGTTTTTTCACCCTGGCACTTTCTCCTTTAAGTGCTTCTCAGAGCTGTTTGCTGCTTTTCCTTTATGCCTGCTCTCATTGGACACCTCTTCAGAGACATTTTGCTGAAGTAACCTATCACAGCACCTTTCATCATGCTTACCAAGCTCTAAAATTATTTGCATTTTTGTTCATTGCTTCAATGTCCCAGTAGGATACAAGCTTCATGGAGGAAGGGGCGGGATCTGGCTTATTCACCATGGTTTTCCCATTGCCAACATGCCAGTGAAAATGGTGCATTACTAGGCAATGTTTCTGTTATGGAGTCCTGGTGAGGCCCTGTGGGTTAATGTACTAGACTGTGTAGTTGATATGAACTACAAGGTCGCTATGGGTCAGAACTGACTCATTGATGCTTAACAACAACAACAACATACCCATTGCCTACATGCCAATGAAGAAGGTGCATTACCAGACAATGTTTTTTTCTGTTATACACCAGGTATTTTGAGCCAGAGCCAACTTGAAGGGAACTAACAACAATTGCAATCTCTATTACTTGTGAATGCTTTGTACGTAATAGATGCACTATAAACCTTTGTTGACTAGATGAATGAGACACTGGTGAATCAATCTCTTGACCATAGGGTTTAGCTTGATAGCAGATAATCAATTTAATGATTTAAAATCAGTTTTAAATGGCTAATATCATTTGGACATCGTTTTGTGTTTTACTTGCAACTTCTCATAGAATCCTAACAAGTAGGTATGGTTTCATATGTACAAAAGTTGAGCTTGGGCTGAATACTTTGCTCAAAATCAAATAACTAGCAAGTTTCAGAGTCTACTTGTCTCATCATTCTTAAACTTTTCATTATACTGTCATTTTCTGTGTGCTGCTTTCCCCTTGCTCCTTCCAGCTCCCACTTCATCTAGAAAATATCATAATAGCTAGCAATGAACAAGCATTTGCCATCAGTCAGACATTGTTCTATTAGCTCATTTGATCTTCACAGTAATCTTTTGAGTGGCTTTTATTACTAGTCTCAATTAAAGGATGAGGAACATTGCACATAGAGCTGATAAATATCTTACTCAGGGTCACATAGCCAGAAGTGGGAGGAGGGAGAAGTGATTTTCTTCTATTCATGTAGTAAGAATAGAAGGCAGTCTAACTACTGACCTCTTCTTACTGCATTGCTCTTCAGTCTTCCTTGTTAGGCTGTGCTGGCTCTTTTATTTCTTTCAGGATGTTATTAACGTAGTATTGAAGCAAATTTTTGTTAGTTGCTTACCTATTGTTGTTGCTTTTAAGTGCTGTAGAGTGGGTTCTGATACATAGCAACTCTGTATAGGATTTCGAAGGCTGTAAATATCTGTCCTAAGTGGCGCTGTGGGTTAATGCACTGGACTGCAAAGTCGGTTTGAACCGCAAGGTCGGTGGTTCAAGGTCACCAACTGCTCCTAGCAAGCTCTATACAGGTTTGCTGTGGGTTGGAACCAACTCAACGGCACTTAACAACAACACAACAAATCTTTACAGGAGCAGAAAGCCTCATCTTTCTCCCGTGGTAGTTTTGAACTGCTGACCCTGATGTTAGCAGCCCGATTCATAACCAGTATGCTACCAGAGCTCCCGTATGAAGATTACAAGTATAAAATATATGATTGGCTTCAATAGGAAGTTTGTGAAGGCTGGTGGGATGTTGCAAAATTTTTTGTATGATTATCTTGAATTGACATTTTTTTTCTTTGTTTGTAACATGGGAACAGAAAAGAGAAAGAACTCGAGCTTTATTGACATTCATTATATGTCTAAAACTCTTCAGATTATCCCATTCATAACAATACCAAGAAGTAGGCACTGTTATCACCACTATTTCATAGTTTAGAGAATTACAATCAGGGAGCATAGGTAAATTGCCTAAGGTCACCCAGATTGTATATCTTCTAGCTTTTGGTTTGGGCTCATTGAACATTGTTGTTGTTGTTAAGTGATGTTGAGTCAGTTTTGTCTCATAGCAACTCTGTACAGTGTATCCAAGAAGCAGCTGGTGGGTTTGAACTGTTGACTTTCTGGCTAGCCGTCCACAGCATATCCTACAGTGCCACATCAAGACTCTAATATTTCACATTAGTGTGGTCAGTATTTTACAGTTAATAAACCAATACTGATACATTATTATTTATTAAAGTCCTGGTGTGGAGTTGTAGAATAAAGCATGAACCATAAGGTCGGTTGAACTGCAGGGTTGGCAGTTCAAACTCAACAGCCTTTCCTTGAAAACCCTGTACAAGGTCGCTATAGTCAAAACTGACTCAATGACGCTTAACAACAACAAAAATTTACGTCAGGACTGACTCTATGTTATACAGCTTAATGAGTTTTGACAAATTCATGATGTCATTTGTCTATTATTATAATAACATTCCAAAACATTTCACTGCCTTAAAAATACAACGTACTTAGCCACACCACATGCTTTCTGAACCACTAGTAATGACTGATTTGTTTATTGCCTGTGTAATTTTGCCTTTAATCAAATGTCATGTAGTTGGAATCATGGAATGTCTAGTTTTTTCAGGCTGGCCCTTCGCACTCACCGTTTACATTTTCTCCATGTCTTTTAAATGTAGTGTGGTCACTCATTCCTTTGTATAAATGGATTCGTTGTATGGATGATCTAGCTCAGTTTATTTTATATGTTTTTTGGTTTAAAAATGTAATTTCTTTTGTATATGAAAAAAGAGATTGAGACAGAGGTTATTGTTTCAAAGCTATAATAATTATTAAACTAAGGCCATGAAACAAAGAAACAAGACTTATAAACATCAACAGTATACAAATGACTTGTAGATTTTAGTTGAAATTATTCTTTTTCCATGAGTATGTAGTGTTTCCTGATTTTCACTACATACAGAATGTGTGAAGATGATCTGTTAGTATATTTCAAAGGAACTTTGATTTCTGCCTCACCAACTACTCCAAATCCAATCTTTAGGAGAAATGTGTTGAAAGTTATTTATATTCTTCTTTTTCATCATAAAACCATAATATAGCAATGTTCAAGGAACTTTAGAAAGTAAGTGAGAAAGAGGAACCCCCCCCCCCAATGAGATAGGTTGACACAGTGGACTCAACAATGTCAATGTTTGCATAACATTTGTGAGGATGGAGCAAAATCGGCCAGTGTTTCCTTCTGTTTTGCAAAGGGTCTGTGAATCCAAAGGACTCAATTGGACTTGACAAGACAACAAAAGAATTTTAAAGTTAAATTCAAAACCAACAGACAAGGACCTTGGCACTGTAGAATAAGCACTGGACTGCTACATGCTGGATCTGTGGCTCAGATCCATATGTTGCTCCTTGGAAACCCTATACAGGGTCTATATATATTTGAGTTGGCATTGAATGGAATTTTAACAACAATAATAGCAAACCATCAGCTAACAGTTTTATTGTTATATGAACCTATCACTCTCAAATTTTCTGTATATATTAATATATTTATTTTTATATTTAGTTCTCATACAATTTAAAATTTTACTTTTTAACTTAACATTGTTGTAAATGTTTTTCTCTGTTATATAGTTTTCACAACCACCATATTTAATGTCCCCCTTAAATTGTACTGGGTTATTCAATTACATTGTACTCCATTACCTCCCTATTGGGGTATATAGTATGTTTTCAACTTTTATCTGTTTTACTTGATGCTATATTCACATTTGTGTGCTCTTATTGTTTTACTAACAGAGTTGTTGTTAAATGCCATCCAGTGGGTGTGATTCACAGAGACTTTATATAGGATTTCCAAGGCTATACGTCTTTGTGGGATTAGAAGTTCTTATCTTTCTCTTGCGATGTGACTTGTGGGTTCAAACCATTGACCATGTAGTTCACAATTCAGTGCTTATCCTACAGAGTCACTGTGCATCTTACTAAAGGTTATAACTGTTCTTTTTGCCCTTCTTTTTTCCGACCATCCCTCCTTCACTCTTTTCCTTCCATCTCTCCAGTGTTCCCTTCTTAGTTCTTTCCTACAAAATATTATTTGAATGTGATAAGTCACCAATTTTATCAGGCATAGCATTATGAGATTAATTTTTTTTTATGAATTTAATAACTGAAATGTTATGTCATGTACTTGGAGTTTATCTTTCTTTGATTTTGACTCAGGCTGAACAATATCACATGTGTTTGTTTCTTATTGTGTGAATCTCTCTTTGTTTGTATGCAGTATCTTTTTCATCTCCATTATTAATAGCCTACCAAGATCTAGATTGGTATAGATGCAAATGAATTGGGTTACTATAGATGCTAATCCTTTGTAATTTGTTATTTCATTACAACTTTCTTGTTGTTTTTACTATTATATTTATTGTAGTACAATTCTTAATAAGTCAATTCACATCTGTTATCTTCTCATGGATGACTTTTCTGTAGTTTAAAAATATTTTAAAAGCTATGCTTTCTATGAATATTCTTTTTTGTATTATATTCATATATTTTGAAAAACTATAAATGTTATGGTAAATATCTGACAGGGAATGAACAAGAGATATTATTACTGATGTCAGATTGATATTGGCCAAAAGCAGAGAATACCAGGAAGGTTTTACCTGTGCTTTATTGACTATGCAAAGGCTTTCAACTGTGTGGATCATGACAAGATACAGATAACGTAGCAAAGCATGGGTATTCCAGAACACATAATTATGTCCATAAGTAACCTATACATAAAGCCAGGGAGCAGGCTTTTGAATAGTAAAGGGGACCATGAATGCTTTAAAATCAGGAAAAGTATGCACCAGGATTGTATTCTTTCACTGTATTTATTCAGTCTGTATGTTGAGTAAATAATCTAAGAAAGTGTATTATATGAAGAAGAATGTGGTATCAGGATTGCAAGAAGACTCATTAGCAACCTGCGATATGCAGATGATATTACCTTGCTTGTGGAAAGCAAAGTGGACTTCAAATACTTACTGATGAACATTAAACACTGTAGCCTTCAGTATGGGATTCACCTCAAAGTAAAGAAAGCAAAAATCTTCACCACTGGACCAACAAATAGCATCATCATAAATGAAGAAAAAGGTTGAAGTTGTCAAAGACTTCATTTACTTGGATCCACTATCAACACTCATGGAAGCAGCAGTCCAGAACTCAAACAACGTATTGCATTAGGCAAATCTGCTGCATAAGACCTCTTTAAAGTATTCAAGGGCAAAGATGCCAGTATGAGGACTCAGGTGTGCCTGACCCAAGTATTTAGTATTTTTAGTCTTCTTATATGCTTATGAAAGTTGGGTAATGAATAAAAGATCATAGATTTTTTTTTTAATTATGGTGCTGGAGAAGAATATTGAAAGTATCATGGACTGCCAGAAGAATAAACAAATCTGTGTTGGAAGAAGTACATACAGAATACTTCCTAGAAGGCAGGATGGCCAGATTTGATTTCTCATACTTTAGACATATTATCAGGAGGGACAAGTCCCTGGAGAATGACACCATGCTTAGTAAAGTGGAGGTTCCAAGAAAAATAGGAAGACCTCCAATAAGATGGATTGACACAGTGGCAGCAGCAATGGGCTGAAGCAAAACAAAGATTGTGCTGGAAAAGAACAGTGTTTCATTGTGTTGTACATAAGGTTTCTATGAGTCAGAGCTGACTAGATGACACCCAACAACAATAACAACTATATCATTTCTGTTAGTATTCTCTTATACACTGTAGTCATATATTTTGAAAATCTAAAAGTCATGGTAAGTATCAGTTATTTAAGTCTTCGGTCTCAATGATGAACATCCCTTTATGAGTATGGTGGTCTTTACTATAGAGGCCTAACATTTTCACAGCTCAATACAGTCTTCCATGAAAGACACTCTCAATTGATCTCTGTTACAGCTGAAAGGAGCTCTGGTAGCGTAGTAGTTAAGAATTGGGCTGCGAACCACAAGGTCAGCAGTTTGAAACTACCAGCTGTTCTGCGGCAGAAAGATGAGGCTTTCTGCTCCCGTAAAGATTTACAGCCTCAGAAACCCTGTACAGGGTCGCTATGGGTCGGAACCGACTCGAAGGCACTTAACAACAACAACAACAGCTGATATGAAATCATTTTTACCTACCTACAATAGAATGGCTTTATCTATGTTGTCATCAATTTTATGTTTTATTTGCCTAAATTGATTCTAAACAATGCAAAACACTAAATCATCCTTTCTTTTTCTTTAAAGATATTCATTTGTCTTATATAGAATGATTTAGATGCAACTTGGCAGACCTGGTGTGGCACTGTAAGATAAACACTGGACTGCTAAGCACAAGGAGTCCTGGAGTGCCACTGTGAGATAATGTGCTGGACCACAAGGTTGGTTTGAACCACAAGGTCGGCGATTTCAACTTACCAGCTGCTCCTCATAAGCCCTACGCAGGATCGCTATGAGTCAGAACAACAATACCAAGCTAAACACAAAGTCGGCAGTTCAGATGAATCCAGCAGCTCCTATACAATGTCTCCATGAAATCCTATACAATGTCTCCATGAAATCCTATACAATGTCTCCATGAATTAGAACCGACTCAGCAGCACTTATATATAGTTGTTAAGCTCTGTTGAGTTGTTTCTAACCCATAGTGAAACCATGTAGAGTTTCCAAGGAGCAGCTGTTGAGTTTGAACCACTGACTTTGAGTTTTCAAACTGGCCTTGTGGTCCAGTGCGCTTGTACATATACATGTACACACACATATATTGGCTCCCAAGGTGATTTACTGTATTTTCACTTGAATTGTTTTGTTGTTGTTGTTATGTAATATTGAGTATGTTCTGACTCATAGTGACTTAAAAGGTTCCAAGGAGTAGCTGATAAGTTTAAACTGCCAACCTTGAGATTAAAACTGACCTTGAGGTCCAGAGCTTTATTCCACGGCACCACACCAGAACTCTGTAAACCAATAAGACAAATAAGGGTGGGATGTTGTTGCTGTTAAATGCTATCAGTCGGTTCCTATTCACAGAAGTCCTGTATTCTGAGGACTTGCTGGTGAGCTTAAACTGCCAACCTTGTGATTCAAACCAAATTTGCAGTCCAGCTCATTAGCTCACAGTGCCACACCAGGGCTCCCTAATTGTTTTAGTGATTGTTAATTTATATTTTCTTCCCTATAGGAATAGATTCTCACCAATCCCAATGGAGTTCTTTTTCAGAAGAATGTTTGATATCTTCTAATATTTATTATTTTCCAAATTAATTTAAGCTCTTTCTGTTACAAACAAATATAATTTTAAAGTTGTTGTTGTTGTTATTGTTAAGTGCCGTCGAGTCGGTTCCGACCCATAGTGACCCTGTACAGGATTTCCGAGGGTGTAAATCTTTATGGGAGTAGAAAGCCTCATCTTTCTCCCACGGAGCAACTGGTAGTTTCGAACTGCTGACCTTAAGGTTTGCAGCCCGATTCGTAACCACTATATTAAATTTGTAATAGATGTAATACTTACACCCCCACATGATTCTGAGCCCCAACATGAACACAAGAATTACTATGCATATTTTGAGGTTAATGGATACAAAATTTACATCTGTGCTACACAGACAAAGAGTTTCAGAAGGAATGATTACTGTATATCATTAAATACAAATCAGCTTGCACTTCTGGAATTCCATACAGGACTCTTCAGTTTACTGGTATTCTCAACCCATGAGTAAGTTTTTATAACCGTTGTTGTTGTTAAATGCTGTCGCGTTGGTTCCAACCCATAGCGACCCTGTATAGGGTTTCCGAGGAGCAGCTGGTGAGCTTGAACTGCCGACCTTGCAGTTCAAACAGCTTTGCAGTTGGGTCTGGTGCATTAACCCACAGTGCCACACCAGGACTCCTTGGATATAAATGAAGAAAAACTGTGCTTGACAAATGTCAGCTTGCTCATCCAAGGTTATGTATCTAGGAAGTGGTAGAGTCAGGCTGATGTTTTGTGACTTCAGCACAAGACTATTGCTCACTTGAGTCCATACTGGATTAGAGAAAAATTCATAGTTTTGTATGTGACCTAAAATTAAGGAGGCATTCAACTTTCTATGAACCTAGTAGAATTTCCCCTCTAAAATATGTTTTGTTTCAGGTCATCATTTTACTACAATATAAACTAGGGCATGTGAACACAGCCTTAAATGCAGTAGTAGTTCCTTTCACAGAGTGAGAGTATGGTGGTTATGAGTCTCTGGTAGCATAGTGGTTACGAATCAGGCTGCTAACCGCAAGGTCAGTAGTTTGAAACTACCAGCTGTTCTGTGGGAGAAAGATGAGGCTTTCTGCTCCCGTAAAGATCTACAGCCTCGGAAACCCTGTATAGGGTTGCTATGAGTCGAAATCAACTTTACAGCACATAACAACAACAACAACAAGAGAATGGTATCAGTTGTCCCTATAGTCTTCATCAGATGCTGTGTTCATTTTCTGGGATGATAAAGTGTCATTGTTTTAAACACAAATTCTCAACCTGACCCATTAAGTTGTTATTATATCCCAAAGTAGCACTTAAATGAAGAATGCATTAGAGGTAAGTGTTGAACAGTTGGGACTGTGAATCGGGATGCAAGAGTAGGTTGCACTTATATGGAAATCATCACTGTAAACCCCTTTGACAAGTTCTAATAGCTACTAGAGTGGCTTTTCAGGTAATTGCTCAAAGAGAAAGAAAATCTAGCTTCTTTTTTTTTTTTTTTTCTTGAAAAGAAATTCATTAGCATATGCTAAACAACCTAGTCTGCAGGCTAGATACAAACCAAAAGAATCCATTTGCTTTTGAGCCTTAGCAAAGTGGCAAAATGATAGTAATTGGTTGTTGGTTGCTGTTGCAGTTGTTAAGTGCCATGGAATCAGTTCCAACTCATAGGGACTCTGTATAGGATTTCCAAGAGGCAGCTGATGGATTTGAACTGCTGACAATGTGGTTATCAGTCCAGTGCTTATCTTCCAGCGCCACACCAGTGCTCTGCATTTACTTCACATATGGAAAATGACCTTGGAGGATTAGAAAAGAGGATCTGATCCTGGGAGCTCATTTGTCAGTCAGGATCCAACAGGAGTGGCTGTGGCCCTTAGGAGTTTACTCTTTTGTTCTAGTACTAATTTACTGTAATGCTCTAAGGGTATCCATTAAGGCTGGGAATTGATCCTCAACATTTAATTGATAAGCTAGATATCTCTTTGTCTCTAACTCATTAGGTTAATATCACGAACACGTTCCTGACGGAGCCAGTAGAGCTCAGGGAGCCTATGCCGACAGAAATTAGTTTTTTGGTTATAGGGGAAATTATTCTCTGAGGTCTATTTTTCCAAAGCAGTGGTTATTCAAGGAAACAGAGGAATATAAAGAATTTAGTGGTCTGTGCCTTTGGCTTTTCATTTCTGGAAAAATCTGTCTTTCACAGACCACTCTTTCAATCTGAATGTGATTCTCTAGCCTCCAAGTTCAGTGCTTACCAAAAGAATCCTTGAAAAGATCCATATTTGTACAACCCATGTTTGTATGGTTCTGTACATTAGAGGTCTGGCAGGCAGTTTTGGACTAGAAGGGAAAGGTTAAAGTAAAAAACTTAAGAATGAAGCTAGTAGACAGAAGAAGACATATGAACAAACCAAAAAGATACAATTTGAAATCAAAGAAGACGTAGTTTGACTTAATGAATTTGGAAACAACTCAGTTTGGCAATTAAAAATATTTTGCACATTTTTAATAACTCCAAAATTTTTAAAAGCTTTTTCTTCCAAAAACAAAAAATAAAATATAATATAATAAAATAAGGCAGCTCGTCTGCAAGGAAACATAACTCATGGGTCATCAGCAAATTCATGAGGATTTGAACCGAGTTCTGAGCGGCTTCTTTTTTTTTCATGGCCTCGTTGTCAAGCTGGAAGTCACTTATTGTTTCATTTTGTGTACTGCTTTTCTGACATTTTACAGCAGGCATTTTCTAACAGCAAACACGGTTTAACAGTAATGTCAAAAAGTAATCACTGATCAGGGCAACTCTCTTGTGAAGCATGGAAATCACTGAGATACTGACAAACACCAGCTGAATCCCTGGGTGACTATAGTCATATTAGTCAATATCATACCATAGAGTCAGACTCATTACAACATCCTGGGTGTAGTGTGGTTATTTTAAAGGCTTGGTTAATGACTTAGTAAATCAAACCCTTCCTGCCAATAAAAGCTCAAGTTTTGTTCTTGATTACTTTGAATGGGGGAAATGAGAGCAGATGATACCTCATCCTGCAAAGCACAGTTTGTCTTAAATCAGATTTAGTCTTTTTCTGCTGGGTTTTAAGTTTCCTTTTTTTTAAAGTAGGAGAGGAGATAGGGTGGCACCTATTAAATTTTTAACAATGGATTTCATTTGCATAGCTGTTAAAATTGTTTTGGGGCTTCTCTCAAAAATTACCTCACAGGGTGCAAACAACTACTGGTGGCAGGTTGTGTTATCTCCCATTTTACTCAGTAATACACACAGATGCCAAGACTTGGCACCTTGCTTTTTCTCTGCATTCATTTCCTGCCTTCCTCTTGCTCACTTGCTAAGCTCCAGTCATACTGATCTTTTAGCATCTTTCTCATCTCAGGAAGTTCCAACATGTCTGTAACTTTTTTCAAAATTCCTTGGGCTTGACTGACTCCATATAAGCACTGATTGGAAAGCTCAAGGTCCATGGTTCAAGCCTGCCCTCAACTCTTCTAGAGAAAGAGGAGACTTTCATCTCCCATGAAGATTTGAAGTCTCAGAAACCCTATACAGGGTCACTATGAGTCGGAACCCACTTAGCAGCACTATACAACAGCTATCCCAGAGGTTGGTGGTCCAAATCCAATGATCAACGCCTTGAAAGACAGCCCTAGTGATTTGCTACTTAAAGGTCACAGCCTTGAAAACCACGTGGAACATTTCTCCTCTGAGCATGTGAGCTTACAAAGAGTCTGAATCAACTTCATGGCAGCTAACAAAAACAAAATGGTCTCTGGTGGTACAGTGGGTTAAGCATTGGGCTGTTAAGCACAAGGCTGCAGGTTCAAACCCACCACCCACAATGCAGGAGAAATAAGAGGCTGTCTACTCCAGTAAAGATTCTAGCCTCAGAAACCCTCTCCTATGGAGCAGTGCTATTTTGTTCTATACTGTTGATTAATCTCCCCCACCCCCTTGGAATGGACTTGAATGATGGCAGGAGGGGCTCAGGGAGGACAATGACAATGAAAGTGTTGAAGCACTGACAAAATGTAATTCACTTAATCCTGTTCCCCATCTGCTAGCCATTTCCTACCTAACTCTTAGCTTTCCACTTACAGGTAACTTCCATGAGGAACTGTTTCCTGAGACTTTTAAGTTAGATATTGTTTTTAAGCGCCATGAGTTTGACTCAGTTGTGACTCATAGCGACCCTGTACATGGTTTCCAAGGAGCCACTGGGGTGTTTGAAGCACCAACCTTGTAATTCAAACTGACCTTGCGGTAGAGTGCTTATCCTACAGCGTCACACCAAGACTCTAAGTTAGACATGGCTGTGCTATATTCTCACAGTTGTTGTTGTTGTTAAACGCTGTTAAGTCAATCCCAACCCATAGCAACCCTGTATAGGGTTTCCAAGGAGCAGCTGGTGAGCTTGAACCACCGACCTTTGCAGTTCAAACGGCTTTGCAGTCGGATGCATTAGCCCACAGCGCCACACCAGGACTCCACACTAGCTGTTACTATTCCTTTATGTTGTTGTAGTAAGGTGCCATCTAGTAGTCTAGTAGCTTCCAACTTAGAGCAACCCTAGGCACAACAGAAGCTAAGTAATCCTCACAACTGTTAAGAAGTGTTCGAGTCAATGGAAAAATGAAATAGGGAGTGCTTGAGACAGAGACTGTGGCTCAACAGCAAAGACAGGCTTACTGCAGACAAGCCTGGGAAGGCTCGCTGACCAGAGTCAGAAGTATGCTTTCAAAGATTTCAAGCTTTAATGAGGGCTTGCCAGGGGGTGGAGCTTAGTAAAGGCTAACTGTGGTGGGAACAGGAAATTGAAACTTAAGGAACATGGGAATTTAAGAGAGTTATAGAAGTTGGTCTCAAAATAGCTATACCCAGGTTCCTTCACTAAGCTTAAGGTCATTGCTGCAGTCACTCTGCCAATACATCTCTTTGGGGTCTTCCTGTTTTCCGTTGACCCTTCACTTACCAAAAATGACTTCCTTCTCCAGGGACTGGTCCCTCCTGATAAAGTCTGAAGTGAGAGAGACAAAGTCTTGCCATCCTAACTTCTAAGGAGCTTTCTGGCTGTGCCTCTTCTAACACAGATCTGTTTGTTCTTCCAGGAATTCCACTGATTGTTTCATGCCTGTATTTTCCATTGATTGTGATGTTGAGAAGGGAAGAAAATAGGACTGTGTTGTCATCTGCAACTAGGAATGCCTAGCACAGAAAACGAAAATCAACCCTATTGCTATCTCACTGATTCCAGCTCAATGAGAGTCAATGTTATCTCATTGAATCCTATTTAGGGCTTCCGGAGCTGTAAATCTTTATGGGGGCATGAAGCCTCCTCTTTGTTCTGCAGAGTGGCTGGTGGATTTGAACTGCTGATCTTGTAGTTAGCAACTCAACACATAACCCAGTCTAATTGTTAGTGAATGAATGGTGTCTAAAGCATTATGCTAAAGCATTATGTCAAAATGAAACTAGACCATAGGTGGCTGTATTTCAGAAGATACACTCTTCCGGTGTCAGAGCTCTGTTGCATGTCTAGTATCTACTAAAGACTTTTTCTTCGGTTGGCAATCAAAAATGCTTTGCAATTGTTGACGACAATGTTACTGAGTAAGGCAAGGACAAACTGTATATCTGCTTTAAGTGAATGTGATGGAAGAGGCTGAAGAGAAAAAAAAAATCAAAGTATTAAGAAAGTAAAGAGGTACAAAACTGTTGTTAGAGGTGAACTAGATAGTTAATGAGAAGAAAATGGGAAAATTACTGAAAGCAGCTACCATCCAATTGGCATTTCCAGATTGGCCCTTCAGGTCAAAGTATGTTGCTTGGTGGAAAGGCCATTATATTCAAAGCTCCCATTATAGTCTGATTCAAGTCATGTGACTTCTGTGGCCTCAGTTTCAATGTTTGTAAATAGTATTAGATTACATAAACTCTTAAATATCTTCCCTATGAAAACTGAATTTATACCCTGAATGGTTTTGCATTTCACAGAGTACTAGATTCCAAGGCCCTAAACCCTATCTAAGGAAAATGAGCGTGTAATTTGTTTTTAAACTCTTCTTCAGTGTGAATTAATTTTAATCTTCTATGCTGTTCTTTATTATATATGTTGTGTATTAAATATGTTATATATGACAATGAAATAATTTCTTAATTTCTTTATCCAAGTTGGACCAGTGGTATCCAAATCACCCAATACTTACATATGCAAATCACCTAGGAAATGTGTTAACAATTAAATTCCTGGTATTCAATTTTGAAAGCTCCTTAGCAGTGAAGAAGGCAAGACTTCAATTCACTTAGTTTGGATTTGTTAACAGGAAGGACCAAACAGTTCCCTGGAAAGGGACACGCTATTTGGTAAAGCAGTGGGTCAGGGAAAGAGAGGAAGGTCCTCAGTGAGATGGATTAACAGAGTGGATGAAACACTGGGTTCAAACACAGCAGCAGTTGTGAAGATAGCATAGGACCGGACAATGTTTCATTCTGTTGTACATGAGGTCACTAAGAGTTGCCACCAACTCAATGGCATCTAACAACAACAACCTTTGAATCATCTAATTTAAACTCTGATATCTATCTCATGGATCTGGATGTAATAAAGACCACTGGTCAATCCAGTTTATGGGCAAAATCTAAAACCAGATGACTTTATTCTTTGATTGCTCTACATTATCAAGTAATATTTGAATCAGTTTATGGAAAGATTGGGGACATATATAAAAATGTGGTGGATTGCATGTGAGAAATAATGCAATAGCTGGGATTATGATGGCTGGTTTTTATCATTACCTTTCAGTGGTATGATGTAACTTGTGTAAAACTGTAGAAACAGAGCTTTGGTGGTGCCATGGGCTAGGTGTTGGACTGCTAGCCACAAGGTCAGCTATTGAAACCCACCAGACACTCTCTTGGAGAAATATGAGACTGTCAGCTCCTGTAAAGATTTATAGTCTTGGAAATCTTATATAGGGTCATTATGAGTCAGAATTGACTCTATGGAAATAGGTAATAGTGTTGGTGGTGGAGGTTTTGTGCCGTGGGTGGGTTTCAACCCATAGAGACCCTATATAGGGCTTCTGAGGCTGTAATATTTAAGGGAGTAGAAAGTATCATTTTTTCCACTGGAGCAGCTCATGGTTTCAAACTGCTGACCTTGCAGTTAGCAGCCCAACTCATAACCCACTACATCAGCGAAGCTATTTGTGGGTAGTAGTTGTTGTTGTTAAGTGCTGTTAAGTCAGTTCTGACCCATAGCGACCCTGTATAGGGTTTCCAAGGAGCAGCTGGTAAGCTGAAACCACCGAACTTGCAGTTCAAAGGACTTTGCAGACTGGCACATTAAGCGACATCTCCACACCAGGACTCCACAGCGCCACACCAGTTGGTTGATTGGTTATGTGCCGTGAAATCAGTTCAGACTCATAGCAGCCCTGTACACGGTTTCTGAGGCTGTAAATCTTTACAGGAGCAGAAAGCCTTATCTTTCTCCTGCGGAACAGCTGGTAGTTTCGAATTGCTGACCTTGTGGTTCACAGCCCGATTCATAACCACTACGCTACAAGAGTAGTAGTAAAAATTAGAAAGGCAGACTTTAACCAGTGTATCCTGGCTCATTCCCAATTTTAGTTACTTGTTGCTGATTAAAATCCACCCCATTCTACACCTCACACCCTGTCTGTGTCATTTGTTTGTGGTTTTCTTTACTTTTTATTATGCCATTGTTTGTTATTAAACAGTTACTGTATTCCGCACCTAGACAAGACTATGTTTTAGTGGTGGGTGATGTGATTGCCTGTCTATAATTGTTAAGGCTCTTTGGAATACTTCTGGAAAAACATGATCATATAAATGGAACTCATTATCTTCATGCTTAAATTGGAATTTCCAGTTTGAATTTGAGAGCTTGGGATGTAACCCACTTTTGATTGCAGGGAATCAACATTTCAAATCACTAGTGTATTGACTCATCCCAATTAAGGTTCCTGATTTTGAACACTGCCAATTTAAGTATCAAAATATGCGCCCAGTGGTAGTGATGGGTACGGGTGTGTATGTGGTGGGGGGAGGGCATATATGTGGAAAGCTAAGAAAATACAACATTGAGTTTTGTGATGTTGACTTATGATACCAGATAAAATCATACAGAGATCTCAGGGGGTAAGTGAAATTGGATAATTAATATGGTCTCTGGAGTCATTGAGCCAATTACCAGTCTAAACCGCTGGGAATTCATAAACAAAGAAAGCAATATAGATACTGCTTTTTTATTGTGCCTGTTGTATGCCATCATGTCAATTTCAATGCACAGGGTTTCCAAAAGCAGCTGATAGACTTTAACTGCTGACTTTGAGGTTACCAGTTCAGTGCTTATCACACAACACCACACCAGGCTCCTATTGTTTAAAGAAGGGCATTTTGACTGGTCTTGGTTGGTATTCAACAAAACCTACTGCTCCATTTGTACTCCCTGTCTTTTCAACCCCTTCACTCAACACATGCTCCTCTTCAATGTATCTCTTCACTGTTTCTGATCCAATCACTTCCTCATCCTTGCTATGTATCAAATACGCCAGAAAAAAAGTCTCCTCTTCAGTGATTTTGTGATGATCTTCCCTGCTCCTAAAATCGATTCCTCCAGATAAGGTGACTCATTCTCACTCCTCCTTCAGATTGTGGATGAGTTACCAAAGACTGATTTCAGCGAGACCTCCCTTTGATCTTTGTACTTAAAGATGTACCCTTACCTCCCCAACTCTGGCATCTGCTAAATCCTTTCCTCTCCTGTTGATATTTGTCACTGTCAGATCTAGTTGTCATTGCTGTTAAGTGGCATCTAGCTGGTTTTGACTAATAGCTACCCTTTATTTGTCAGTGTTTCATCCTGCTGTTCATAAGGTCTCTATTAGTCAATATCGAGACTCGATGGCACCTAACAACAACACCAGAGGGTTTCCTAGGCTGTAAATCTTTATTGGAACATAAAGCCTCCTTTTTCTCCTGCAAAGCGGCTGACAGGCTCAAACCACCAACATTGTTGTTAGCAAACCAGTGCTTATCCCATAGAGCCACTGCATTCTATATACTACATGCCTTAAATATTTCCTAATTTACTGTCAATTTCTCCCCCCCCTCCCAAATTAAAGTAATAATTTAGTCTATATTCATTTGCGGGTGTGTTTTTAGTCTCTAGAACCATGTCTGATCTTTGGTTGTTTTCGTTAAGTGCCATCGAGTCGGTTCCAACCCATAACAACCCTGTATAGGGTTTCCAAGGAGTAGCTGATGAGCTTGAACCACTGACTTTTAAGTTCACTTAATAATTGTGTCAATAGACACTTGATTAATAAACCAAGTGATATGTTAAGTCACATTTCATACAAAACAAATGACAGGGACTTATCGTGAGAGACGTGAGAAAGGTACCTGTATAATTGCCCTTAACTTTTAATTTAATTTAATTTTAACATACGTGTCTTTAGATGGTTCTTTTTATTGTGAAAACTTAGAGAAATCTTTATATTTTCAGATACTCCTAATATCTTGACCTCACAAGCTCTTCTACACGTCTCCTTTTAAGATTACACAGATTTTTTTTTTTTTTTTTTTGTGACAAATTAACTGGTGAAGGTAATTTTCATATATTCCAAAAATCTTTAATAAATGCAGACCTTGTGTCGGGTTGTTGGAGAGCCTTTGAGAATGCAGTGAAATTCAGTTCCTGCTGCTGTAACTTTAAATTCTGATTCGAGAGGGTGGACAGTTTAGAAAGCAGTATAGTATGAAAGGAAGATGACAGAAGATACCAGAAGTACATAGAACAAGTATCTAATTATGGAAGGGGATAAAAAAAAAAAAAAAAATGAGTACTGGTGGAAAGCCTTCTTATCAACCTGGGATAGGAAGTAAGAACTGTCCAGGTGAAGACTTGACAGAGGGTGCCAAGCAGAAGAAGCCTGTGGGATGGTGGTGATTGTTACGCATTCAAGAGCCTTGGGGCAGCTTAGTGTGGTGGGAGCTGAGATTAGAAAAGGCAGTGGCAAGATATTACACTGCAGAGGAAGATCAGAGCATTGAGAATCATGCTGAGAGGTCGGGCCTTATTCTAAGGGCAATCCAAAGCTCGGGAGTTCTAAACTCCATTCACAAATCTTCTCTCTCTCCTTTCCCCAGCATCTAAGGAGATTGTACTTTTCCACCCTTCTTAACTGAGGGATGCCTATTGAATTGCTTTGCTCAATGCAGTGTGAGTAGATATGGCGTTGCCCATCCAGGCAGAAGCCTTGTTTACAGGCCAGTGAGTGGCTCACCAGAATCCTTCCTCCTGCTGTGGTGATGCTGAGGCCCGGTCAGCTGAATCCTTGAGTGTCAGTGATAAGCAGAGCCCTCTGCTGACCCACAATAGACATCCAGTTTGAGTGCAAAATCATCTTTTTTTTTTTTTTTTTTTTTTAATGGTCAAGTCACTGACATTTGGAAATTGTTGGTCCTTGCAGAATAACCTAGAATTTCTGGATTCATGAAGGAATTATTAACAGGTATATGATATAGTAAAATGAGATTTTTGAAAAATGACTTTGTCTTTAGTGAGAAAAATGCATCATCTCTCATACTTTGGACATATTGTCAGAAGGAAACAGTCACTAGAGAAGGATATCATGTTTGGTAAGGTGGAGGGTCAGAGAAAAAGAAGGGAAGACCCCCAGCAAGATGGATTGGCAAAGTGGCAGCATCGGTGGGCTCAAATGAGGCAACAATTGTGACGTTAGCCCAGGACTGGTCAGTGTTTCATTCCATTGTGCATAGGGTCGCTATGAGTCGGTACCGACTTGATGGCACCTAACAACAACAACAGAGGTCAGGGGTCCAGTCCCAGTAATCCAAGTAAGAGAAGTTGCAAGAAGCACATGTATTTTATAAATAACAGAAAGTAAACTTATGGCTGAACCAGGGCCTAGAGCATTTGTAGTGGGAATAAAGAAAAAATGGGCAGATTAAAATATATTTGCATAGTCAAACTGGCAGAACTTGGTGATTAATAGGATATCAAGGTGTGAAGAAAGAAAGGAATTCTAGAAACTCTGAGGTTTCTGACTTGTGTAACTGAGTGAACACACCAGAACACAGATCACTAAAGGGAAAGCAGTCTTTGGGATGGTATGTGGTAAGTAATTTCCATTTAGACATGTTGGGCTTGATTGAGGTGCTTGGGTGAGACCAACAGTTTGCGCTCAGCAGCTAACCAGAAGATTGGTGGTTTGCATTTCCCCAGCAGTACCAGTGAAGGAAGGCACTCTACTTCAGTAGGATTGCACTCAATTATAAAAGCCTATGGGATATGATCCTACTCTAAAACCTGTGAGGTTGCCAGGATTTAGGATGGCTTCAGTTGGCGGTTAGTTCTATTTTGGCTTGAGGTACGTGTTGAAAGCCAAATCTAGGTCTGGGTAGACAATGTTCTACAGATTTGGGGGCTCAAGTGACAAGACCGAACCAGAGGTAGAGATCTGTGAATCATTATGACACATATGAAAATGTAAACAACCCTTGTAGATGAGATCACCCTGAGAGCTACTTGCTCTACAACAAAGTGTTTATCACGGGATGGCCTTGAGGAATTGGTAAGGAAAGGTATGACGACAGAAACGGCAATACCAAATAATTCTGGAGACCCAAGCAGCTCAAAAATTAAGCAAAGTAGATTTGATTTCTGAAGTGGGGAGACCAGAATAGTCCCCACATTTTGATTTATTATTCCCCTTGCACCAAAGACTGGGCCAGTTATAAGAGAAATTATATATTCATTCTGCAGGGATAGAAAGCTTAATGATCTGCTATTTTTAAGCTCTCTGTATTCTACAAGGGAATGCATTTGCATCTTTATTTTATTCTGTCATTTAAATCCGTAACCAGGAAATAAAGTCTAGAATTTTAACTGGAGATAAACTATTCTTCCCATTTAATTATTTTGAAGGGACCTTAAGTGATAAGCTTATCCATATTGCATAGCTCATACATAAATAACTTGATAAGCTCAGTCCACAAAATGAGCTCAATTATGATGTTGCTGTTATGATAAGTTTATTGGCCTGTTCATTCAGAGCCCCTATTTCTGTGCTTATCATCTACAAAACAAAAAAAGTCCGTTTGATTTAGTTTGTCATCTGTTGAAGAAAAAAATCATATAGCTGTGATGCTCAGGTATTCTATAGATTACAAATTAATTGTCAGTTATGATGACACACAATTTATATGCATTTGGCATGCCAGAGCTTATTGGCTCTGTGAACTATCTCAAAATGTTATTATTTAAACTATTTAAATATTTTCTGAGAATAGACTGTTTTTCTCTTGATACTTTGCTTATGTTGGGTTACTTCATATCCTATGACTATAAACATACTGTTGGTAGGCTTTGTGTATGTATGTGAGGAGGAAGGGTAAATAGATGGAGTGTAGGGCATACTAGTTTGTATGATGTTATAAAGGGGGACACATGACATTGTACATTTATAAAAACGAATGGGAATGCACAATACACTGTGAGCTGCAGACATTGATAATAAAGTGTCAGTGTTTGTCACCAATTCTAACAAATGCACCATATGTATATAAGACCTTAAGAATTATAGAAATCCTATACAAAGGGAAAACAGAGTTTAAGCTGGGATTCCAGAGCATTTCCATAATTTTTCTGTAAACCCGAAACTTCTCTATAAAATAGAATCTATTAAACATAAATCCACACACAGATGAGGATGAGTCCAAACTTATCTGTACTCGAGCAGTAGAATTTATTTTAATCAACTTTTGGAAAATACAAATACATCATTTTCAACATAATCACATTGCTTTTCAAGACATGTGTCCTTCTGTCAACAAGCTTTCATGGTCCCTTATTAAAACATGGTTGTGGCTGAGGCAAAAGCCATGAATGCACCATTGTCTTCACTTTGTCATCAGAGGTGAATCTTCATCCTCTAAAGACTGCTTT
>NW_006408593.1:4902301-4908925 GCF_000296735.1 Chrysochloris asiatica | reverse complement strand
GTTCAGACTCATAGCAGCCCTGTACACGGTTTCTGAGGCTGTAAATCTTTACAGGAGCAGAAAGCCTTATCTTTCTCCTGCGGAACAGCTGGTAGTTTCGAATTGCTGACCTTGTGGTTCACAGCCCGATTCATAACCACTACGCTACGAGAGTAGTAGTAAAAATTAGAAAGGCAGACTTTAACCAGTGTATCCTGGCTCATTCCCAATTTTAGTTACTTGTTGCTGATTAAAATCCACCCCATTCTACACCTCACACCCTGTCTGTGTCATTTGTTTGTGGTTTTCTTTACTTTTTATTATGCCATTGTTTGTTATTAAACAGTTACTGTATTCCGCACCTAGACAAGACTATGTTTTAGTGGTGGGTGATGTGATTGCCTGTCTATAATTGTTAAGGCTCTTTGGAATACTTCTGGAAAAACATGATCATATAAATGGAACTCATTATCTTCATGCTTAAATTGGAATTTCCAGTTTGAATTTGAGAGCTTGGGATGTAACCCACTTTTGATTGCAGGGAATCAACATTTCAAATCACTAGTGTATTGACTCATCCCAATTAAGGTTCCTGATTTTGAACACTGCCAATTTAAGTATCAAAATATGCGCCCAGTGGTAGTGATGGGTACGGGTGTGTATGTGGTGGGGGGAGGGCATATATGTGGAAAGCTAAGAAAATACAACATTGAGTTTTGTGATGTTGACTTATGATACCAGATAAAATCATACAGAGATCTCAGGGGGTAAGTGAAATTGGATAATTAATATGGTCTCTGGAGTCATTGAGCCAATTACCAGTCTAAACCGCTGGGAATTCATAAACAAAGAAAGCAATATAGATACTGCTTTTTTATTGTGCCTGTTGTATGCCATCATGTCAATTTCAATGCACAGGGTTTCCAAAAGCAGCTGATAGACTTTAACTGCTGACTTTGAGGTTACCAGTTCAGTGCTTATCACACAACACCACACCAGGCTCCTATTGTTTAAAGAAGGGCATTTTGACTGGTCTTGGTTGGTATTCAACAAAACCTACTGCTCCATTTGTACTCCCTGTCTTTTCAACCCCTTCACTCAACACATGCTCCTCTTCAATGTATCTCTTCACTGTTTCTGATCCAATCACTTCCTCATCCTTGCTATGTATCAAATACGCCAGAAAAAAAGTCTCCTCTTCAGTGATTTTGTGATGATCTTCCCTGCTCCTAAAATCGATTCCTCCAGATAAGGTGACTCATTCTCACTCCTCCTTCAGATTGTGGATGAGTTACCAAAGACTGATTTCAGCGAGACCTCCCTTTGATCTTTGTACTTAAAGATGTACCCTTACCTCCCCAACTCTGGCATCTGCTAAATCCTTTCCTCTCCTGTTGATATTTGTCACTGTCAGATCTAGTTGTCATTGCTGTTAAGTGGCATCTAGCTGGTTTTGACTAATAGCTACCCTTTATTTGTCAGTGTTTCATCCTGCTGTTCATAAGGTCTCTATTAGTCAATATCGAGACTCGATGGCACCTAACAACAACACCAGAGGGTTTCCTAGGCTGTAAATCTTTATTGGAACATAAAGCCTCCTTTTTCTCCTGCAAAGCGGCTGACAGGCTCAAACCACCAACATTGTTGTTAGCAAACCAGTGCTTATCCCATAGAGCCACTGCATTCTATATACTACATGCCTTAAATATTTCCTAATTTACTGTCAATTTCTCCCCCCCCTCCCAAATTAAAGTAATAATTTAGTCTATATTCATTTGCGGGTGTGTTTTTAGTCTCTAGAACCATGTCTGATCTTTGGTTGTTTTCGTTAAGTGCCATCGAGTCGGTTCCAACCCATAACAACCCTGTATAGGGTTTCCAAGGAGTAGCTGATGAGCTTGAACCACTGACTTTTAAGTTCACTTAATAATTGTGTCAATAGACACTTGATTAATAAACCAAGTGATATGTTAAGTCACATTTCATACAAAACAAATGACAGGGACTTATCGTGAGAGACGTGAGAAAGGTACCTGTATAATTGCCCTTAACTTTTAATTTAATTTAATTTTAACATACGTGTCTTTAGATGGTTCTTTTTATTGTGAAAACTTAGAGAAATCTTTATATTTTCAGATACTCCTAATATCTTGACCTCACAAGCTCTTCTACACGTCTCCTTTTAAGATTACACAGATTTTTTTTTTTTTTTTTTTGTGACAAATTAACTGGTGAAGGTAATTTTCATATATTCCAAAAATCTTTAATAAATGCAGACCTTGTGTCGGGTTGTTGGAGAGCCTTTGAGAATGCAGTGAAATTCAGTTCCTGCTGCTGTAACTTTAAATTCTGATTCGAGAGGGTGGACAGTTTAGAAAGCAGTATAGTATGAAAGGAAGATGACAGAAGATACCAGAAGTACATAGAACAAGTATCTAATTATGGAAGGGGATAAAAAAAAAAAAAAAAATGAGTACTGGTGGAAAGCCTTCTTATCAACCTGGGATAGGAAGTAAGAACTGTCCAGGTGAAGACTTGACAGAGGGTGCCAAGCAGAAGAAGCCTGTGGGATGGTGGTGATTGTTACGCATTCAAGAGCCTTGGGGCAGCTTAGTGTGGTGGGAGCTGAGATTAGAAAAGGCAGTGGCAAGATATTACACTGCAGAGGAAGATCAGAGCATTGAGAATCATGCTGAGAGGTCGGGCCTTATTCTAAGGGCAATCCAAAGCTCGGGAGTTCTAAACTCCATTCACAAATCTTCTCTCTCTCCTTTCCCCAGCATCTAAGGAGATTGTACTTTTCCACCCTTCTTAACTGAGGGATGCCTATTGAATTGCTTTGCTCAATGCAGTGTGAGTAGATATGGCGTTGCCCATCCAGGCAGAAGCCTTGTTTACAGGCCAGTGAGTGGCTCACCAGAATCCTTCCTCCTGCTGTGGTGATGCTGAGGCCCGGTCAGCTGAATCCTTGAGTGTCAGTGATAAGCAGAGCCCTCTGCTGACCCACAATAGACATCCAGTTTGAGTGCAAAATCATCTTTTTTTTTTTTTTTTTTTTTTAATGGTCAAGTCACTGACATTTGGAAATTGTTGGTCCTTGCAGAATAACCTAGAATTTCTGGATTCATGAAGGAATTATTAACAGGTATATGATATAGTAAAATGAGATTTTTGAAAAATGACTTTGTCTTTAGTGAGAAAAATGCATCATCTCTCATACTTTGGACATATTGTCAGAAGGAACCAGTCACTAGAGAAGGATATCATGTTTGGTAAGGTGGAGGGTCAGAGAAAAAGAGGAAGACCCTCAGCAAGATGGATTGGCAAAGTGGCAGCATCGGTGGGCTCAAATGAGGCAACAATTGTGACGTTAGCCCAGGACTGGTCAGTGTTTCATTCCATTGTGCATAGGGTCGCTATGAGTCAGTACCGACTTGATGGCACCTAACAACAACAACAGAGGTCAGGGGTCCAGTCCCAGTAATCCAAGTAAGAGAAGTTGCAAGAAGCACATGTATTTTATAAATAACAGAAAGTAAACTTATGGCTGAACCAGGGCCTAGAGCATTTGTAGTGGGAATAAAGAAAAAATGGGCAGATTAAAATATATTTGCATAGTCAAACTGGCAGAACTTGGTGATTAATAGGATATCAAGGTGTGAAGAAAGAAAGGAATTCTAGAAACTCTGAGGTTTCTGACTTGTGTAACTGAGTGAACACACCAGAACACAGATCACTAAAGGGAAAGCAGTCTTTGGGATGGTATGTGGTAAGTAATTTCCATTTAGACATGTTGGGCTTGATTGAGGTGCTTGGGTGAGACCAACAGTTTGCGCTCAGCAGCTAACCAGAAGATTGGTGGTTTGCATTTCCCCAGCAGTACCAGTGAAGGAAGGCACTCTACTTCAGTAGGATTGCACTCAATTATAAAAGCCTATGGGATATGATCCTACTCTAAAACCTGTGAGGTTGCCAGGATTTAGGATGGCTTCAGTTGGCGGTTAGTTCTATTTTGGCTTGAGGTACGTGTTGAAAGCCAAATCTAGGTCTGGGTAGACAATGTTCTACAGATTTGGGGGCTCAAGTGACAAGACCGAACCAGAGGTAGAGATCTGTGAATCATTATGACACATATGAAAATGTAAACAACCCTTGTAGATGAGATCACCCTGAGAGCTACTTGCTCTACAACAAAGTGTTTATCACGGGATGGCCTTGAGGAATTGGTAAGGAAAGGTATGACGACAGAAACGGCAATACCAAATAATTCTGGAGACCCAAGCAGCTCAAAAATTAAGCAAAGTAGATTTGATTTCTGAAGTGGGGAGACCAGAATAGTCCCCACATTTTGATTTATTATTCCCCTTGCACCAAAGACTGGGCCAGTTATAAGAGAAATTATATATTCATTCTGCAGGGATAGAAAGCTTAATGATCTGCTATTTTTAAGCTCTCTGTATTCTACAAGGGAATGCATTTGCATCTTTATTTTATTCTGTCATTTAAATCCGTAACCAGGAAATAAAGTCTAGAATTTTAACTGGAGATAAACTATTCTTCCCATTTAATTATTTTGAAGGGACCTTAAGTGATAAGCTTATCCATATTGCATAGCTCATACATAAATAACTTGATAAGCTCAGTCCACAAAATGAGCTCAATTATGATGTTGCTGTTATGATAAGTTTATTGGCCTGTTCATTCAGAGCCCCTATTTCTGTGCTTATCATCTACAAAACAAAAAAAGTCCGTTTGATTTAGTTTGTCATCTGTTGAAGAAAAAAATCATATAGCTGTGATGCTCAGGTATTCTATAGATTACAAATTAATTGTCAGTTATGATGACACACAATTTATATGCATTTGGCATGCCAGAGCTTATTGGCTCTGTGAACTATCTCAAAATGTTATTATTTAAACTATTTAAATATTTTCTGAGAATAGACTGTTTTTCTCTTGATACTTTGCTTATGTTGGGTTACTTCATATCCTATGACTATAAACATACTGTTGGTAGGCTTTGTGTATGTATGTGAGGAGGAAGGGTAAATAGATGGAGTGTAGGGCATACTAGTTTGTATGATGTTATAAAGGGGGACACATGACATTGTACATTTATAAAAACGAATGGGAATGCACAATACACTGTGAGCTGCAGACATTGATAATAAAGTGTCAGTGTTTGTCACCAATTCTAACAAATGCACCATATGTATATAAGACCTTAAGAATTATAGAAATCCTATACAAAGGGAAAACAGAGTTTAAGCTGGGATTCCAGAGCATTTCCATAATTTTTCTGTAAACCCGAAACTTCTCTATAAAATAGAATCTATTAAACATAAATCCACACACAGATGAGGATGAGTCCAAACTTATCTGTACTCGAGCAGTAGAATTTATTTTAATCAACTTTTGGAAAATACAAATACATCATTTTCAACATAATCACATTGCTTTTCAAGACATGTGTCCTTCTGTCAACAAGCTTTCATGGTCCCTTATTAAAACATGGTTGTGGCTGAGCCAAAAGCCATGAATGCACCATTGTCTTCACTTTGTCATCAGAGGTGAATCTTCATCCTCTAAAGACTGCTTTTAGGGGACCAAACATGTGAAAGTCCAGTGCAGCAAGATCAGAACCATAGGGAGGACGGTGTAACACCTCACAATAAATTTTTTGCAGTATCAACAGTGTGGTCAGAGATGTTTGGATGTACACTGACACGCAAGATCACAATGCCCTCAGATAGCAGTCCTCTGCATTTAATCCCAAATTCAAGCTTCAGTTCTTCAGTGAGCATCTCACTGTAAGCAGTAAGCATCTCACAATGAGCAGTGGTGATTGTTAATCTGTTTTCCTGATAGTGTTCCAATACCAGCCCTTGAGAATCCCAGAAAACTGTGAGCATCAATTTTTCAGCTGATGGTTGACTTTTGAATGCTTCTTCGTTTATGACTGAGGATGTTTCCATTCTATACTGTACAGTTTAATATCAGGCTTGTAATGATGAATCCATGTCTTGTTACCAGTAATGATTTTTTTTAAAGAAATCTTTGCCTTCCTTTGAGTATCAGTATCTACGAACAAATTTTGTTTGTAGATGTCCATGTTCACATCTGCACAGCAGTGACCTTAAACAGGAAGTACTGATATTACAGTGCAGCCAACAGAAGTTTTAATAGAAAAAGAGTGCAGATAAGATTTGACTCACCCTTGTGTGTGTGTGTGTATATGTCTCTCTCTCTATATATATTATTGTATATAAAGGCACTCTGGTAGCGTAGTGGTTACGAATCTGGCTGCGAGCCGCAATGTCAGCAGTTCGAAACTATGTCTCTCTCTCTATATATATATATGTATATAAAGGCACTCTGGTAGCGTAGTGGTTACGAATCTGGCTGCGAGCCGCAATGTCAGCAGTTCGAAACTACCAGCTGCTCCGCAGGAGAAAGATGAGACTTTCTGCTCCCATAAAGATTTCCAGCCTCGGAATCGCTATGGGTCGGAACCGACTCCAGGGCACATAACAACAACAATATGTACAACACTATTTATTTACTTATTTTAAGCTAGTTTGCCGATTGATGGTCTATCCTCCAGAAGGATTTTACTATGTATTCCAAAAATTAGTGATGCAATGG
>NW_006408593.1:4898873-4902201 GCF_000296735.1 Chrysochloris asiatica | reverse complement strand
CATTAACCCACAGCACCATACCAGGACTCTCTCTCTCTATATATATATAACAACAACAATCTGTATGTATCTATGTATGTATATACATACACACACACACACACACACACATATATATATATATATATATACATACATATATATATAGTGTTATAACTTTACACGGAAAATTCAGCTCCCATGTAATGATTTTTATACATATTTTTCCATGAGAATGTCAGAATTTTCATTATTTCCATTGTGTTTGTTCTGTTTTCACTGATAAAGGTTCCCTGCCCTTCCTGGCCTTTTCATTCCTTGCCTTGGTTTCTTGCCAAAGCTCCTTGTTTTTGGGTAAATGTTGGCCATTTGGTCTCTTATAGGAGATTGTTTAACATAGCCCATTAATCATAGATGATGTTGTTTACTAAGTCAATCTATCTCTTGGCTGTTAGGTGACCTTTGAGAGTGGCTTAAGGTTCAAGTTCAAGGGACATTTTAGGGTAAGAGTCTTGGTGTTTGTTTTCTCTAGTCTCTATCAGTCCATTAAGGAGCTCTGGTAGCGTAGCGGTTATGAATCGTGCTGCTAGCTTCAAGGACTGCAGTTCGAAACTACCAGCTGTTCAGCGGGAGAAAGATGAGGTTTTCTGCTCTCGTAAAGATTTACAGCCTTGGAAATCCTGTGCAGGGTCACTATGAGTTGGAACCGACTCCATGGTACTTAACAACAACAACAACAAAAATCAGTCCATTAAATCTGGCCTTTTAAAAGAATTTGAATTTTCTTCTACGTTTTTCTCCTATTCTCTCCAGTACCTTCTAATATGACCTTGATCAGAATGGCTGGTAATGTTAACTGGTTACCATCTAGTTCCCCTGGTCTCCGATTAGTAAAAACCGTGGTTCATGTGGGCTCTTAGTAGAAACTATTACGGACTACTTTCTCCTTTATTGTTTGGTTTCCTTCATTTTCTGATGTTCAAGAAGAGTAGAGACCAATGGTTGTATCTTAGATGCCCTCTTTTCTGATCCCAGAATCTACTCACCAAATTAGGATGCGGAGCATTATTTGTGAACTATATTGCGTACCAGTTGATTGAGACTATGACCCTCCACCTTACCAAGTATGATGTCTTTCACCAGGGACTGGTCCCTCCTGATGTCTGAAGTATGAGAAGTTGGACCATCCTGGCTTCTAAGGAGGATTGTGGCTGTACTTTTTCTAACAGATTTGTTTGTTCTTTTGGTGGTCCATGGCACTTTCAATATTCTGCTCCAACATCATAACTCAAATACATCAATTCTAGGTATGTCTCGGGTGGAATTGTATGGGAGCAGATCATTTGGTCTTTTTTTTTATTGAGCTAATGGTTGTGTTTGGGTCAATGGATATATTTGAACCACTGGCTCCCTTAGTTAGCAGATGAGCATTTAACGATGTACTATCAGAACTCTTTGTGAGGAATATAATGATGAAGAAATAAAAAGTAAAATTTGTCCTTATAGACCTGATGTTTGACGTCTGGTTGGAGTAGGCAGACTTTAATCAAATAAATCCAAGCAGAACAAAGAGCTGAGAAAGAAGGAAGAAAAAAATGCCGGCACCATGTGAGCATACAAGAAGAAGAATCTAATGTCAGCCCAGTGGCCCAGGGATGGCCGTGCTGGGCACTGAGCCTTGTTAGGGAAGGCCTCCCTGGAGAAGTGGCCTTTGGAGAAATGATACAAGCATGAGCCTTCACAGAATGGCTTTGTAATTGTGGCCAGTCTTGGGGAATCAGCAACTTCCTCAGAAGCATATGGCTGTGTGGTATATAAAGGTCAGAGAAACAAATTACAGGGCAATAGTTTTTGAGTTTTCTAGACTTGTACAATTTATGATGTGCTAGAAATTTTATTTCAGATCATGAAAATTGCTTTGCTAGTATTCAGACTTTCTTAACTTTCGTGATTCAGAACATGAATGTAAAATTATGGGTTTTTTGTTTTTTTCATCTTGCCCCTTTGAGCCTTTTTACCAAATTAGGTTTCAAAAAAGCAAGTTAGACTGTGAACCAGGTCCAACCCCAGTTGCTAGCCCCAAGCTAATTTGAGTCATCTCAGAATGATTGCACTAGCTCATATCTTGTCTCTGTTGTTCTGGGCTTGTCATCTGCCTTTTTACCTTCTGTGTAGCAGAGCTAAATCAGTCTCAGGCTTTAAGATGGCACCTCATTGTATCTCAAGAGGCTGTAATGGGAGGAGATGCTATGAACTGCTTTTCGCAGCAGTAAGTGGTCATTCAGTGATCTTTATCATTATGTAAATTAGCAACAGGAATCATATAAGAGGACTGTTTTCTTCATTCTGCCTGTGATAATCAAGACCCTGAGCATCCAGATTAGTTATTGGCAAATTCTAGCTAAGTAAACCTACTAGCTTGTCTACCTACTAGAAGAAATATTTTCTGTGGCGTTTGATATACGTGCATTCTAATATGCAACTTCAAGGTTTGAAACTACCAGCTGTTCCGTGGGAGAAGGATGAGGATTTCTGATCCCATAAAGATTTACACCCTCAGAAACTTTGTACACAGCATAGCTGTGAGTCAGAACCGACTCCACGGCACATAACCAATACTACCACAATCCATAAATGAAGCCTCGGTGTAGTGTTGTAGAATAAACATTGGACTTCTTACCTCAAAGTTGACAGTTCAAACCCACCAGCCACTCCTCGGGAACCTTATACAGGGTCACTATGAGTTGGAACCAACTTGACGACACTTAACAACAACAACAGAAACAATAATACATAAAAGAGAATCCTGGTGTGGCACTGTAGGATAAGAACTGAACCACTAATCATAGGTTGGTGGTTCAAACCCACCAGCTATTGCTTGGAAACCCTCTACTGGCTCCCTATGAGACATAATCAACTCAGTGGAATTTAACAAGAACAATAACAAATACATAAATGAAGTTAAAAATAAAGCAAAATAATTTTGATCTGATATCAACTTAGCGGTTTGCACTGTAAATGATATTTGAGGATGGTTGAAATCATGCAGGCAAAGTGTATTCATCATCATGGTTTTTCAGATCATAGTTTTTCAGACATGGATCTACTTTTAGGCAAATTTATCTATTTTTCATTGGACAAAATGACCTCATATTTAACTAAGAAAAAAATGCATTTGATATGTTTGGTTGTTTATTAATGAACTGAACAGATGTTCTCATGTTTTATCTGGTGATATAGTTCTCATTATATACCTAACCATGATTTTACTGCATTCATTTCATAATGGGATTGAATGGGGGACATTGAAGTATATTTAGTTGCCTTTGTGAAATATCAAAAAAGAAAA
>NW_006408593.1:4862411-4898103 GCF_000296735.1 Chrysochloris asiatica | reverse complement strand
TAGGGTTTCCGAGGAGTGTTTGGTAGGTTTGAATTGCCAACCTTTCTTTTATCAGTCCAATGCTCATCTTACAGCACCACACCAGGACTCCATTCTTATGGCGTTATCCCTTCATATTGACATATTGTGGTCCAGTGAATGATTCTATAAATTTGTTATTCTATGACATGACCTTCTAGCCATGGTTTTGTAACTTTCACAGAACAATTGAGATACAGCAATTGAGTGATGATGGTCAATTTGAACTTCTACAGGGTGGATCATGTCTTGAAATTCACAAGGATTGGATTTATATAGAAGTGCTGGTGTGTCACTGCAGTGTAAGCACTGGACTGCTAACAGTATGGTCAATGGTTCAAACCCACCAGCCACTCCTTGCAAACTCCATGCAGGATTGCTCTAAGTATGAACCAACTCAATGGCACTTAACAATAACAGCAGTCTTATATAGGGCCAATGTTGAGAAAGTTTCTGGGACCTCATACCATCAGGAAGAGTCTGTAGCAGAGTAAGTCCTTTGTACCTGGAGTCCGTAAGCTAAGAACTTCTTAGACCCAGAAGAGAGAGTGGTGATGTTGATGATGGTTTGAGATGGGGAGAGACAGCTGTGGTGGGCTTGTTGGCGCAGAGTGAGAGCTGAGTACCTTCCGGCAGGATGCTTACCAATGGAACTAAAGGAGTTATAACACTTGCTTGTGCCATGTTGAGACCTGAGTGTGTCGTATGTAGGGTTACATCAGAGGATTCTGTATAGAGGTTTTCCTAGGGCAGAGCTGATCTTTTGCCTCTGAGCAGGAGGCTTGCCAGCAGACATAAAAGAGATACAACACTTGCTTGTGCCAAACAAGAGAGAGAGAAAGGTGTTCCCTGCAGAGTTTGCACATCTCCCTCTCTGGGCAGGGGGTGCCCAGGTAGTGTGGTGGCAGAAGAACCCCCATAGTCCTAGGTAGGGAGTCAGGAGCAGGAAGCAGTGACTTAGAAGAGCCCAGCGGCAATGGCTTGGTGATCCTGAGAAAGTATCTGTGTGCCCATGAGGCAGGCCATGGAGACCCAGTGGCAGAACAGAAGCCTGGGGCTTCAGTAGTATGTAAAGTCCATGTAGTAGTGATATGGACTTTCCCAGCCACATAAAAATGATATTGTTGTAAGTGTCATTGAATTGGTTTCAACTCATAGTGACCCTGTATAGGGCTTCTTTGGAGCGGCTGGTGAGCATGAGCTGCCCACCTTGAGGTTCAAACCAACCTTGCAGTCCAGTACATTAACCCACAGTACCACACCAGGACTAAGGATAGACTTGGGTTACTTAGGGATGGGTAGGAGGTTCTCCTTTGGTGAATATGTTATTATTTACCATCTGCTTTCTATAAATAATAAAAATGGCCTTCATTTTGCCAACACTATGTGTCATATGGGTTCTGGTCAATTACAGATGATCATAACACTCATAAAAATGATAGATGCCAGTTGGGTGTTTGTAACTCATACCTACCAGACTTATGGCTGCCTGGAATTTTGAGACACAACATGTCTGCATGTACCACATGACCAGACAGACAGAGCATATACTTATATGGATGTGTTTCTATCTAATGATATCTTTGACAAGATATAGATTTGTCATGTAGGGTATACATGATAAAATCTAGAAAAGTGATTGGGTGGTCCAACAGTTGCCTGGCATTATAAAGTACCAATGGGCTGCTACTGATTGCTGTGTAATTACAGTCCAACAAACTAAATGAAACCCTGTAGTCATGGGAGAAAACTGAAAAGAGGCCAGCACAGTAGCATGTTCATAGATTGTGTTTTAATTCAATATTTTTCTTCTAATCTCTTGGTGTTAGTGCTGGAGAGATGGAAAAGAATAAGTGAGCTATGGCATAAGAATGTACAAAATATTATATTCTCTTAAATTGGTGGTTGGTATGAGAATATTTCCAAATAGGCCTTTAAAACCATTGGAAGAAGGTTTAAGGACTTGAAAGACAACCTGTTTTTGAATTGTTTTAGTTTTGTCCTTCTTTGTAATTCTGAGAAAATAAATTAGCAATGTAAAGTTCATTGTATTGTTTTTCTATTAAGGATAGTAATACTTTTTCCACTTTTTTTTTTTTTTTTGGTGTGTGTGTGTGTGTGTGAAGAATGGTGACTAAGTATGTAGCTTACCTGGCATACAGCATTGTTTTATATATATATATAGATCTTTTACTTTTGTCTCAGCTTTGCTTCAACGGTTTGATTTGGGACTTAGAGTGATGGAAGAAGTGATTTAGCTTTAATGATAGCAATTGGCTTTTTCGACTTAAACTGATTATTCAGATTTAGGCAACTACTGGATGACACTTCCGGTGATGGTTTCACTGTGAACCACCCCATTGAACAGTAGCTAATTGAAAATGAATTACAGTCAGTCATTTCAGTTTTCAAACCAAATAGCCTCAATGTAGTTTCTATATAATTGAGCACTCCTTCAGTCTTCTAAGTCCTTGTGTATTTCTGGAACAGTCCATTGCAAGGGCCTATTCTACTTTTGGAGTCCTGGTAGGGCACTGTAGGATAAGCACTCCATCACAAGGTCAGTTTGAACTGCAAGACTGGTGGTCTGAACTCACCAGTCACTCCTCAGAAACCTATACAGGATTGCTATGAGTTGGCATGTTCTTTACATGGGGTTCATTAGGCAACTCTGCTGGCCAAGATCTCTTTAAAATATTCAAGAGCACAGATGTTATTTTGAGTACTAGGGTGTGCCTGACCTAAGCCATGATATTTTCAATAACCTTATATGCATGTGGAAGTTGAATAGTGAATACAGAAAACTATAGAAAAAATTGATGCATTTGAATTATGATGTTGGAGGAGAATATTAAAAGTACCATGAACTGCCAAAAGGACAAACAGATCCATGTTGGGTGAAGTGTAGTTAGAATGCTCCTTGGAAGTCAGGATGGCCAGACTTCATCTCTATACTTCAAACATGTTATCAAAAGGGACCAGTCACTGGAGAAGGATATCATGTTAGGTAAAGTGGAGGGTTAAACAAAAAGAGAAATACCTCCAACTAGTTCGATTTGCACAGTGCAGCAGCAATGTGCTCAAATGTAGCAACGACTGTGAGATTGGCCAGGACCGGGCACTGTTTTCAATCTGTTGTTTGTAGAGTCAATATGAGTTGATAACAACTCATTGGCACTTAAGAACAACAACATGAGTTGGAACTTACTCAACAGCATTTAACAACAACAACAACATTCTACTCTTGGAGTACTGATGTGGTGCTATAGAAGAAGCACTGGACTGCTAAATGCAGTGTTGACAGTTCAAACCCACCAAGTGGCTTCTTGGAAACCCTACATAGGGTTGCTGAGTTGGAACTGACTTGAAGGCACTTAACAGCAACGTTTTACTTTCTAATATGGCACTGTAGGCTAAGTACTGGATTGCAAACCATAAGATCGGTGGTTCAAACCCACCAGCTGCTGCTTGGAAATCCTTAGTTGGAGCTGACTTCATGTCTCTAAACAACAATGTTCTGCTTTACCAACAATATTCTACTATCTGCTTATATTATTAATTTTATACTGCTTCGCGTAGTTAATCATTAATCTGAGACTGGAAATGGACAAAACAGGAGATTACAAGATAATATTCTTATCAACGTATGGGACAGCCTGTTGCAAAAAATCTGCTATGAACATTTAAAAACAGAGAAAGATAGTAAGATAGTTTAACACAGTGATGAGAGAATACACTTTGGAACCAGACATCTTGGGACAATTCTGAGCAATGCCACTCCTAAGTTATGTCGCTAACCATGCTATTAAAATTCTGTACGCTTTGACTGCCTCATCTTTTAAAAACATAAGATTATGAAAATTAAATTAGTTAAAATATGTGAAGACTTTAAGTGGCACTTTACATATGAGTACATTGTTGTTATATGTCATTGAGTCAGTCCGGACTCATAGTGAAGCTGTATAGTGTTTTGACGAGTGACTGGTAAGTTTGAACTGGTGATCTTGTTACTAGAAGTCCAGTGCTTATCCTACCATGCCACATCAGGGCTCAGTGTATGAGAATAAGTGGTAAATAAGTATTAGCTAAACATAGACATGATATTGTGAAAATATCCATTTCAGACCATGTATAACTGGGATCTTTGTGCTAAGGGGTCATTGCCCTAACAATTGGATGTCTTGGTTTGCGTTTTTAACAAGCAATACATTTCTGGTAAGTGGCGTCATAGCTGAGATGCAATCTCCTGTTCATTAGTAGTCAAATTACTTGAATCACCTCTCCACATCCCATTCAGTACATAATTAGTGTTTATTTCAATTTTGCAAATTATGCAAATTAATTGCAGCAGGGCATCACAAGTAGGAGTGTATGGCTCATGATGGTTTTATCGGTGGTCGTGGAGATGAAAGATGGGCAGGTACTGGGAAGCTTTTGTGTAACTTAATTTGGTGTCGTGATTCTGCATTTTGGCCAACCTATCCATACTGTCCATTTAGATGTATTATTCCTATTAATTGGATTTAGGTGTCAGAAAAGTGTTTCCACTTGTTGATTAGATGACAAAGTGGTTCCCCACCATTTGATTTGTCCAAGCCAGACCAGATGAAGGTTTTGAGTCAACATACCCTAGGGAAGAGGGGTGAGTAGGAGGTGATAGAGTAAATGTTTTCCATTTCCTCCTCCATTATTTTATAATGAGCTGTGCCAGAGGCGGCCTCTCTCCAAATGAATGAGAGTCAGGTGCATCATTACCTACATTGTCCAAAAGGGAGAACACTATCTGCAGCTACAGCTTGCTCAGAGGAATTAGTGAAAGACTTAACCTCTGTCGTGAGTTGTAGAGCTGAGACGTGTTTTGTTTCGACCTGAACATGCCCATACCTTTGAATACATGGCTCTGTGAAAGGTCTAGCAAGGGCTTGGAATGACATTGCCACTGAATGGTTCCAGTTAAATATCTGTTGCACAGAAAACATGATATTTCTGTTGGCTTTGCTGAGTCTGTTACGTAGTAGTTTAAGTCCTGGCATGTAGTCATGAGCTAAATGATTTTGAACTGCTAGAATTCCAGTCTCCTATAAATGGGAGCTGACTTGGTATGTGCTAACTCTAGGGAAAGCGTTTTAGGGAAAGATGGTGCATCATTTAGTTTGCATAGATAAGGGGATAGAGCCTAGATGAGGGAGGTAGGAATTTACAAGTTCTGTGACCTTCAGACTCTCTGAGCATCAAATTCCCTTGAAGTAGCAGTATTCACTTTTATCATAACTATAAGTTATGAGGTTGGAATAAGGTGTGGCATTGTATGATAAACACTAGACTGCTAACCACAAGGTTGGTGGTTCAAACTCACCATCCAGTCCTCATGTTAGGTAAGTGGAGGCTTGGAGAAAAAGAGAAATACCTCCTACTAGTTAGATTTGCACAGTGGCAGCAGCAATGTGCTTAAATGTAGCAATGATTGTGAGACTGGCCCAGGACCGGGCACTGTTTTCATTCTGTTGTTCATAGGGTCAGTATAAGTGAACTTTTACAGGTGTGTTGTTGTTGTTGTTGTTGAGCTGACTTGGCAGTACTTAACAACAGTAACATGTAATATACAGGAGGCCATCAAATTGATTCTGATGCATAGTAACCCAATAGGTATGTTATAGTAGAATCACTCCATAAAACTTCCAAGTCTATAACTCTTTATAGGAGCCAGTACCATCAAGCACCTGGTGGGTTTCAAGTGCAGCCATTGTAGCTAGCAACCTAATACTTAACTCTATACCACTATCACTGTTGTTAAACATCGTCGAGTCAGCTCCTACTTATAGCAAACCTGTATATGGTTTTCAAGGAGTAGCTGCTGGGTTTGAACCACTGACCTTGTGGTGAGCAGTCCAGTGTTTATTCTACAGTCCCACACCAGAACTCCCTATACCACCATCTCACCTTTAAACAGAACTTGGTGTGAGAAAATGTCACTTCCCACATGTAACCTGCCATTGATGTTTTCCAAGAGAAGACTCAGAAAACGTCATAGAACAATGGCCCTGAATTATTATTGAAAACACCTGGAGACACTAAGGGTCTTCAATAAAAACATCCCTATTCTCTGTCTGGTTTCTGAATTAAGTGAGAAATAAGAACAAAGTCTATGAACAAAATATTGCCTTTATTGCTAATAAAGTCAGATTACACAGGTTATGCCTTAGTCTTAAGTGCTAAATAGACCTGCTAACTCAGTCCTGTATGTTGGACAGATTTAATACCCAATCAAAGGCAGGGTTGGATAGAGTTGACATACAGTATAGAGGTGCAGAAAGACTAGCTTCTCCCTATATACAACTTGTTCCTAAAAGGAGAATGTAAACATTGTGCCCCTCTATCCCCCAATTTGGAGTCTTGGTGTGGTGCTGTGCATTAATGTGACAGACTGCAAGGCCATTTGAACTGCAAGGTCAGTGGTTCAAGCTCACCAGCTGTTCCTCAGAAACCCTATACAGGGTCGCTATGGGTCGAAACAGACTCTACGGCACTCAACAACAACATCCCCCAATTTAACAATCGTATACGACTCCTACCTTCGTGTAGTGGTTACGAATCGGGCTGCTAACCTCACGGTCAGCAGTTCGAAACTACCAGCTGTTCCGTGGGAGAAAGATGAGGTTTTCTGCTCATGTAAAGATTTACATCCTTGGAAACCCTGTACAGGTTCACTATGAGTCAGAACCGACTCCACAGCACATAACAACAACAACAACCTTCACCTGAAGCAAAGGGAAGACAGAAGCAAAGAATAGTACCCTAACAGAATTCTGTCTCATAAAACAAAATATCAGCAGTGGGGAAGCAAAGTCTCCATCATCATAAGTCTCTGAATCCCAGACCATTACTGTCAAGTAGATTCCAACTCATAGTGACCCTGTAGGGTTGAATAGAACTGCCCCATAGGGTTTCCAAGACAGTAAATCTTTTGGGAATTCGACCGTCATGCCTTTCTCCCATGGCGCAGTTACTGGGTTTGAACTTCAGACCTTTCTGTTAGCAGAAGAGCATTTAACCACTGCTCTTATTTTATTTTATTTCCCACAATACAGTGGTGAGACCACTGAGCAGTAAGATTACTCATTAGTTCTTTCACACTAAGGCAATCCTGTGTGATGAGCACATTAGCCAACTTTATTACTCTCATTTAAATGATCAGCCCCTTCTACAACAAAGGAATGTTGTTGTTGTTGTTGTTAAGTACCACTGAGTTTGTTCTGACTCATAGCAACCTTGCAACCTCATATAAATTTTCTAAGGAGCAGCTAGTGGGTTTGAACTGGGGACCTTGTGATTAGCAGTCCAGTGCTATTCCTACAGCACACACCAGGAGTCCACACAAAGGAATACCATTGGTTATTTTAGCTTACGTGCACAAGATAATAGACTCTTAATACAACTATTACAATCAGTCTTCAACACAGCCATGCAAAGGAATTCACATTCGTGGATTTTTTTCACAACTGACTCCCAGTGTTCATGGCATGTCTTATAATGAAAAGGTATCTTACACCTGTAGGTTACCTTGAGATCCCAGGAGGGATCTTGTAAAGACAGAAGAGATAATTATGGTGTCTCTCCAACAGTAGAGCGTCTCCCTAGTTTTTTAGTTTAAAAGTAGGTATTTAAGAGATTAAGAGACTGTAACATATGTGTGAAGATAATGATTATTATATTTTGCAAAATTATTTAATAACCTGTGTTTCAGGATATAATAACGATTCAGAAACAAACAAACAAAAATAAATAAGGAAGGATTCTCTGTGACTAAATCAGTTAGGCAAATTTCTTTGCTACAGGAGTTCTAATGGTCGGTACTTTATTAAAGTTCATTGTACATAGATGAGCATGATGCATGGGTGTAGCATTTTCTGTATTTACTGACCATGCAGTATCTATTTAAGGAATCTGATGGAATCAGAGCTCCATGAAACTCACCAGTCTGCAAGAAATAATCAATTTCCTGACTGTATTTATTTGTTCTAAGCATTTATTTTTCTTGCCTCTTTGATATAAATAATAAGACACACAGGGTGTTTCATTGTTTTCTAGAACTGCTGCTCTCCTCAGATGACTTAAAATCCCCAATTTTCCTCACTCCTTGCATGCTGCAATGAGCATGCCTTGTATCAATTCCACCTTCATTACTAGAATCAGGCAGTAGGCTGTCTTGCAAGGGTTACTCCTGGGTTATCCTCATTTCAGTTCCCGTGCCTTCCTCTTCCCTTCTTCACTTCCAACACAGTATTTAATTCTACCTCTAAAACAATGCTCTTTTCTTTGGTTCAGACTCTTGACATCTCTCTGTACAACTAGAATTTCCCTTTCTGTGTTCCTATAACAATTTGGACATACTTCTATTATCATGCTTAGCAAATTACATGATAGTCATTAAAGTGTCTGTATATTCTCCTAAATTGTGAATTCTGAAGGGACAAATACCATATGCTATAATTTTTTATTTATTCTTACCATATACTATCATCAACAGTAATATTTAAATAGATAAATCTTCTTGTTGTTGTTAAGTGCCATAGAGTCATTTCTGACCCATAGTGACCCTGTAAAGGGTTTCTGAGGAGCAGCTGGTAAGATTGAACTGCCAACCTTGCAGTTCAAATGGCTTTGCAGTCTGCATATTAACCCACAGCATCACACCAGGACTTTAAGTAAAATCTTAGGTACCATTTATCTCTTTTCAAATAATTTCAAGTTAATTGGCAATAAATTAGTGAAACTTTTTTTGGACTTGTGGTCATTGTTCAACAGAATACTAACTCTTATTCAGACCATATTTTTCAAATTGCTAAAAAATAATTTTAAAAAGACTGCATTGGTAAAAATGTATATTGGGAAAATGTACATAAGAATCAGTACTTCAGTATTTTGTATATTTAAAAATTCTATTTTGATTAATATGTTTTTATAAAGGTCTCAAGGCAGAAACCTAGTATAGATTAAAACTGAGTGTTAGTTCCATTCATTAACAGAAATTCTGAGGAGTTATACCTGAGGAAGTGTTTGGAGTAAGGACCTAGGTTAGAGTTAGCACTATTGCTAGTTCTAGGTGAAGCCTAAGGTTTTGTGTAGTGTTAGGGTCAAGATTAGGACTAGGTTTAATGTTAGGGTTATGGGAAGGGGTTGGATTAGGGCCAGGATTAACCTTTGGCATAGTTTTAAGGTTACAGTGAGGTTTATTTTTATTCTTTTTTTTTTTTTTTTCATGAAATCTTCTTGTTTTCGTCTTCATTTAGAAGTTATGTAACTAAACTTTTCTCTATTTTTACTTTTGTTGTTGTTGTTATTGAAATCAATAAATATGGTTTCCTCTTTTTTCAGTTTTGTAGGTTTGTTTTACTTTGGATGCTTTCATATCTAGATTGAGTTTTCGGTGATATTATCCTGGATGTTAATGTTAGGTTGGTGTCTGCTTCTGTTGGTTCTGCCCCAAGAACTGCTGTTAGTATTTGTTTGTAAGATTGGTCTGGTTTTTAAAAATTCTTTTAATTTCTGTTCATCTGGAAATTTCCTATTTCCACCATCATATTTGAGGGGCAATTTTGCTGGATCTACAATTCTTGGTTTGCAACGTATTTTCTTTCAGTTTTACATATGCCATTCCATTGTCTTCTGGCCTGCAAAGTTTCTGCTGAGAAATCAGCGTTCAGTCTTACTAGTTCTTCTTTGTAGGTAATTTTTATTTTTCCTGAGCTGCTCTCAGGATTCTTTCTGTGTGAAAGAGTTTGAAGAGTTTGATTATAACATATCTTGGTGTTTTTCTTTTGAGTTCTATGCTGCTTGGAATTCATTCACCTTCTTGAATGCATATCTTTTATGATGTTAGGGAAGTCTTTCTCCAACAAATCTTAGACAATTTTCTCTGTGAGTTTTTGTGTTTCTTTCTGTTCTGGAATTCTGATCACACATAAGTTATTCCTGTTGATGATGTCCCATATAATTCTTTGGTTTTCTTCATAGGTTTTCGTTCTATTTTTTTTTTTTTTTTCTGATTGTTCCCCTAGCAGATTAATATTGAGAGATTTGTCTTCAAACACACTAATTGGACCCTTCATTGGTTCAATGCACTTTTCAGTCCCTTGAGTATATTGTGTGTTTCTTAAATGTTAGTACTAATCGTCTGGATTTCTATTTGTTTCTATCTCATCAGTAAGTATCTTTAGTCTTCTTGGCTTTCAGCAAGTAATATTGTGTCATTCACACTTTGCAAGTTGTTAATGAGTCTTCCTCCAATCCTGATACCACATCTTCTTCATATAATCCAACTTCTCAGATGATGTGCTCACAAGGCAGAAGAATACAACCCTGACACACACCTCTCCTGAATTTAAACCATTTGATATCCTTTTTCTATTCAAACTACTACCTTTGAGTCTGTGTCCCAGTTCCTCATAAGCACAATTCAGTTTTCTGGAATACCTATTCTTTGTAACATTAGTCATAGCTTACTTATCATGAGCCACATAGTTGAAAACCTTTGAATAATCACTAAAGCACAAGTAAACATCTTTCTCTGCTGTTAGCCAAAATCCATCTGATGTAAACAGTAATAACCCTCGTTCCATGTCTTCACCTGAATATGACTTGAATCTCCAGCATTTCCCATGGATATATTGTTGTAGCTGCTTTTGAATTGTCTTTAGCACAATTTTGCTTACATATGTTACTAATGATATTGTCCTTTGATTTGCACATTCTATTGTGTCACCCCTCTTTGGAATCACAAAAATATAGATGTGTTCCACTCAGCTTGAAAATTATTAGTTTTGGTTTGATATTATTATTCCAGTAGAAATGACAGCGAGTTCGACTCTGTCACATCGGGCCATTATGAGTCAGAATTGATTTGACCACATCCAACAATAGAAAGGACTGTTAAAAAACCAAACAAAAGAGAAAAGCTTTCTGTTACTTGAAGAGATTTTAGAACTGGACCTCTTTGCCTGGGTTCAGTCTACTCTCTTAAGGCAATTCTTTTTTAATGGGATATTTCAGTTGTCATCTGCCCCTTTTAGAAGAGGACACCCATGTTTAAACACGAATGTCAAAGTCCAGTTAGGAAATGAATGAAGCAGTGTGCCTGTTTTCACTTCAGACAAGGTGATGATTTTGCCTGCCCCCAAGATTACAGATGTCATAAACAGGAAGCTCTGTAGGACATATTAACTTTGGTGCCTGATGACAGCAGCCCAAACATATTTTCTGTTACTTCTGCCAAAAGTACCTTTAATAAAAGCAAACATTCTGCCTAGGAAGGAAAAAAAAAGCATGATTTGCCATTTAGATACTAACTATACTAGAAAATACTAAATGTTACTAAAGTACCAGTAATTATGTCGAGTGGATTTCGTACGATAGTTCTCCCTAGTGGAGTTACACATTGGCCTTAGGTGGCCTACATGGTACTTTGTGATCTTACCTTTGTTAAGTCTCTGTGATTCTCTTGTTCCATTCTCCTTGCTTTTCTCCAGTCTAATGAAACTGACCTCTTGACTGATCCCTGGACCTGTTAGGCATGCTTTCACTTTAGGTCCTTAATTTGGTCTGCCTGGAATACTCACTCCCTGTCTAATTCCCTCACCTCTTCCAAGCCTGAAGTCAGATCTCACCTTCTCAGTAAATGTTGTCATTTAGTCCACTTGGACTAATGACAGCCTTTTGTGTGTGAGAGGACAACTATGCACCATAGAGTTTTCAATGACTAATTTTTTTGAAACTAGATCACCAGATCTTTCTTATGAGCTGTCTCTGGGTGGACTAGAGCTTCCAACCTTTCAGTTAGCAGCCAAGTTCTTTAACCATTTGCACCCAGCAGCTCACTTTCTAATTGCTGTTGTTGTTGTTGTTCAGTGCCATTGAATTGTTTCTGAATAATAGCAACCCGGTATAGGTTTTCTGAGGAGAATCTGGTGAGCTTGAACCACCGACCTTGTGGTTCAAATTGACTTTGCAGTGCAGTGCATTAACCCACACTTTCTCAATTAGGCCTCCCGATATTACCCTAGTTAACATTTGAATCATTCATCTCATTACCATGCCATACTTGCTTTTTCTTCTTTTCATACCCTTTGCTGTTGTTGTTGTTAGGTGCCATCAATTTGGTACCGACTCATGGTGACCCTATGCACGGCAGAATGAAACACATACCCTTTGCTTCAACCTAATAAAACTTGGTGCCATGAAATTGATTCTAACTCATTGTGTTTTACTCAAAGAACAGATTAGAACTGCCCACTTACCAACTGCTCCTTGGAAACCCTATGCAGGGTCGCTGTGGGTTGGTACCGACTCCATGGCACTTAACAACAACAGCAATCAGAATTTCCAAGGCTGTGAATCTTTATAAGAGGCAAAAAACATTTTTTCTCACACAGAATGGATGGTGGGTTTGAACCACCAATCTTTAGGTTAGCAGCCAAGTGCTTAACCACTGGGATCACAGGAATCCATTACCAACTAATACACTGATAATTCATTTATTTCATATGTGTATTGTAATGTATGACCACCACATTGTAAGCTCCACAAAGACAGAACACTTACTCTTTTGTTTATTAATATGCCCCAGTGACTAATATAGTACCTGGGTCATGATTTGTCAAAGGACTAAGTAAACATTTAGTTTAATGGAAAACTTCCTAATGCTGAGTGTAAATGTTATTAGCTATTTGAAGAAAAGGAAAATGAGGGCATAGACAAAGGTGCCAACTTGACCATCACATTATTGGGGATTAAAGAGATGGAGTCATCTGTTTGCTTCTAATAAGTGAACTATTTATTTCAAATCAAACACATTGGCAAGAAAATTGATGATGCCCTATAATTAGAGTAATAGTGTTTGCCATTTGTGGTCTGTTTCAGGGGGTCACCTTGGACAACTGTGTCTTGTTTCAGAAATACCACACGATCTCCCGTGATGTGTTTGTGGTGATGCTGGGTCAGCCACGCATGTGCTCATACTCCTTCTATTGCTCTGATCTTTTCTAACAAGCCTGTTTATTTTTGCTTTGCGTAGATGGGTCTGTGGGTTTTACAAAGAGTCGATTCAGATCATTAAATCCTACACAAGACTGAATAACAAAACAGAAAAATCTGTCCACAAAATGTTAAAATCCTTCCTCTGACTCAGAACCTTGCTTTTCTCAGCCTTTGAATCATTACGTGGAAGAGGGCTTTGTTTAGTTCTGTATCTATGGTGTCTTCTCCTGAAATGGATGTGGACAAGGAGCAAGCATGTATTGGGTGGGAAGGATCAGGTTTTACATTTGAAAAGCCATGAAAAATTTAAATGCTTTTCTCAACATATGATATAGAGAGAAATGGAGCAAAAGAGCAAGGTGGAAAAGCTGTATTGGATATTCTATCCTAAAAGGCTTTGGTGAGCTATTGCAGAAGCAAAGTCTGACTTAAGAATTGCAGTAGTAAGAAAGGGGAAAAGGAGTTGTGCAGGGGTCTAGTTCAGCTAGAAGAGAAACGGAGAAGCCCCGTGTTACACTATGTCAGCAACTCTGAGGTGGTAAGACTTTCTCACTTTAGAAGTGGGGGTGAGGAACTGCTTTTAAGAGTAGCATGGAGTTAGGGAAGGAGTTGAGAGAGTAGCTTTCATAACGGAAGCAGGTAACCCCATAAACCTACATTAGCTGTGTTCAATGCCACCCCAACAGAACTAAGGTAAAAACAGTGTGTTTTGATTTTCAAGGTAAATGCCATCTCTGTGAATACACAATCTGTGTAAATTGATGCATTTGAGTTATGGTATTGGAAGAGAATATTAAAAGTACCATGGACCGCCAAAAGAACAAAGTGTTGGAAGAAGTACAGCCAGAATGCTACTTAGAAGCCAAAATGACAAGACCTTGTTCTCATACTTCAGAAATATGATCAGAGAGATCAGTACCTGGAGAAGGATATTTGTTGTTGTTGTTAAGTGCCTTCGAGTCGGTTACGACCCATAGCGACCCTGTACAGGGTTTCCGAGGGTATAAATCCTTACGGGAGTAGAAAGCCTCCTCTTTCTCCCGCGGAGCGGCTGGTAGTTTCGAACTGCTGACCTTATGGTTCGCAGCCCGATTCGTAACCACTACGCTACCAGAGCTCGGATATTAGGTTTGGTAAAATGAAGGGCCAGCAAAAAAAGAGGCAGTCCCCCAAACAAGATGGCTGGGCACAGTGGCAGCAACACTGGGCTCAAGTGTAGCAATGATTGTGAGGTTGGCACAAGACCAGTCATTATTTAGTTCTGTTGTGTATCAGGCCTCTATGAGCTGGTACCAACTCAACAGCACATAACAACAACGACAAAGGAACTTTAAATCAATTTATCTAGTCCGCTTTCCAGCAGGGCTGCAACTATAGATCCATGTGAATAGAAACGCTACGTCCGTGACAGTCTTGAAATGTATTATAGGCTCAATCTCACAAGGATGGTGGGGGAAATCTAGCAAAAAACTGGCAATGATAAAGCAAAGGATGGCAGTAGTGCAGTAACCAAAGCTGTATGGCTTGTGTTATCCCAGAATTAATGTCCCGAGAGATAGCAAGGTGACTTCTTTTCATGTCACCTTAAGGCATTGACCACTGGCCTTTCTACTGGTTGCTAACATTAGCAAATACAGTGATTTTGGCTACTCCTAAAGCATTATCCTCTCCCCACATTACAAAACGTGCATCTTGCATGTTGTGATGCCAAGCATGCATAGTTGCTAACCTGGCCATTAAATCCTCACACTACCCTAACTGTTTAGCTATTGTTGTTAAGTGTCCTCAAGTCAGTTCTGACTCATAGTGACCTTGTATGGGATTTTTAAGGCTGTAAATCTTTACAAGAGCATAAAGCCTCATCTTTCTTCTGCAGAGAAGCTGGCTGGTTAGAACTGCTGATCTTATGATTAGCATCCCAGTGCTTATCTTACTTTACCTAATTGTTGTTGGTGGTGGTTATATGCTGTGGAGTCGGTTCCCACTCATAATGACCTTGTAGAGGGCTTGCAAGGCTGTAAATCTTTACAGGAGCAGGACACCTCATCTTTCTCCCATGGAACAGCTGGTAGTTTTGAACTGCTGATCTTGAGGCTAGCAGCCTGACATGTAACCACTATGCAACCAGAGCTCCTCCTACTTTACCTAGTTCTCTTCCAATTGAAACATTCTAGAAAATACTCTCTGCTGCATTCTTTGCCTCCTATTTATCTGGCCCTTTGGAATGTCCTTTCCATAAGAAAACTAGCCCCAATGAACAATGAAATTTATGCATTGTAACTTGTATGACACATTTCAGGGTGATGACAGCCTGCTCCATCCCTGCCAATAATATCAATTAGGTCTGTAATGCATAAAGCTTTAAATGCTTACCAGAATGTAATTAATATTGCCCTATTCTATGAATAAAAAGAATGAATTTTTAACTTGCCTTTTATGGAACCATATACAAAACATTTATCCTTTAGAAAAGCCTGTATTAAACTTTAAGAATTCAATTTATTTTAATTCACCAAATACTTCCTAAGCATGTACTGCTAACCAGACACTGGGTAATGCCCTGGGGAAACAAATGAATAAGAAATGGACCTTCCTCTCAAGAAATGGCAGGCCTATAAACAAATTATTTTATGATACAAATGAGCCCTGTTAGCACAGCGGCTGCTAACCAAGAAGTTGGTGGTTCAAATCCACCAGATGCCCCAAGGGAGAAAGATGAAGCAGTCTGCTTCCATAAAGAGGTACAGTCTTAGAAATCCTATGAAGCATTTCAACTCAGCATTGCTGTGAGTTGGAAAGGACTCTAAGTCAGCAGGTTTGGAGTGGTATGAATTAATAGATCCCAGGTATGTTCCCCTCTGTTCAGAAAGTAAGCAAATGCCCTGCAACTAAAGTGGCATCCTATAGACTGTGCATTCTGTAGAGTTATCCTCTGACTTTGGTCACTTCTTTCTAAATCTGTATAGTATTATCTATTTATGAATCACGATGGCTCCCAGGGCAGTCATTAGTTTGGTATTGGGATGTTAAATTATGGAAATTTCTTGAAATAGCTTCTCTTATATTTGCAGATAGTTAGTGGCACAAATGGGTACATTTTAGAGGTGAATTACTATGTGTACATTTTATAGATGACTTTTATAGCTTTTTTCCTATGCTAACTAGACCTGGGTGCATAAAAGTGTGGATTCTCCTGCAGGGGCTGAAGATATTACTAATGCCTCCCACTGATCCAGGAGTTGAATTTCTGCCCATGCTCTGTGGGCTATCTGGCTCTCAAGAACTTCAGAGAAGGCAGGGGTTGAAATAATGATTTTATAGGCTGAGCGGAGAATGAACACAAAACATCAGATGGGTGTTGGGTATGCTTTGATATAACCCAGGCTTTACAACAGAGCTCTGACACTTTCTAGCTCTGAGTCTTTGGAGAAGTCACCTCACCATTTTAGTAGCAGTTCCTTAACTGTAAGTGAATGTAAGTATGCTTTATGTATCAGTCAGTACCATTATTTACACAGGAGTGGGCAGAGAGCGTGGAATTCACAAGTGCTGGTACAGTTACCTGGGAGTTAGCGACCTCAAGGCTCTTTTCTCATCTGTAGAGTTGTTGTTGTTAGGTGCTATTGAGACAATACTGACCCATAGCGACCTTATGCACAGCAGTTAGATGGAGAGAAATTGAAATGGGGATCTGAAATCAGACAGGGATATATGGAAAGCGTTGTGTAAGGAGACCATCAGCCCAGAAACTCAATCAGCCAGCCCTCGTTCTTACAGAATAGCAGTTAGGAATATCCTGAACTTTTTCTCCTCCCTCCTCCTGATGCCCTGCCAATTTTCCTCATTGATTGGTCCCAACTGGAAAACAGAGGGCAAAGTAACTTAGAGCTGATACAGAGTCACATATGTGGATGTAGAAGGTAAAGGATGAATCTGTCTCCCACACAGTCTTAGTTACTTCCAAAGAATCTGGTGGTGGTGGTGGTGCTTGTGTGCTGACTCATATTGGCCCTGTAAAGAGCTTCCAAGACTATAAATATTTATGGAAGAAAAAAAACCTCAGCTTTCTTATGTGAAGTAACTGCTGGGTTCAAACTGCTGACTTTGTGGTTAGCAGTCCAATATATAACATATGATGCTACCAGGGCTCCTTCCAAGGAATTCAGGTAAGGCATTTGTTACTGTCTTTAATATTTTTACCATTACTTTGTGGTTGTTGTTGTTAGTTGTTAAGTGAAATCCAGTCCGTTTCAACTGACAGCTACCATGTATAGGGTTTCTGAGGCTGTAAATCTTCGCTGGAGCAGAAAGCTTTGCAGTTTGTAGTCAAGTGCTTATCCTGCAGAGCTACCATGATATTGATATAATTGATGTAATAATTCATTTTATAGTTTTAATGATGTTGAGAATCTTTATTTTGTTTTTTATTGTGATTTGGATGAAAGCGTACAGACCAAATTGACTTTCCGTTCAGTAATTCATGCCCATTTTGATTCATGATGTTGATTGTAATACCTATAGATGAATCATTTTCTTCTCAGTCCCTCTCTGTATTGTCCATTTCCATTTGTACTTCTTTGCTATCCCTGACTTGGTTGCTTTATCAGTGTGCAAATGCTATCCTTGGGAGCTCACTTGGATGATTGTTTTCAGGTGTGCCTCTGGGTGGTGGTATTATAGGCCTGTTTGAATGGTGAGCCACAGGTGTGAAGCGTATCTAAATCTGGGGTGACAATCTTTTTCAGAACCCTAAGTATGACAATTTTATGACAACAAACTGTAGCAGTAGTTTACCTAATGTGGAATGCTATACCAAAGGGACTTGGGGTGATTTTGTACCGCCATTACTTCCCATCTCTGGTGGTGGTGCTTATGGGTAATTGTGATAGATACGACTCAGAGCCACCCTGTGTAGGGTTTTAAGGCTATAATTCTTTGTTGTTGTTAAAGTGCCGTCGAGTCTGTTATGACCCATAGCAACCCTGTATTGGGTATTCAAGGAGCAGCTGGTGAGTTTGAACCACCAAGCTTGTGGTTCAGACGACTTTGCAGTCCAGCATATTAGCCCACAGTGCCACATCAGGACTCCTGTAAATCTTTACAGCAGCAGAAAGCCTTACCTTTCTCCCATAGTGTGACTGGTGGATTCGAACTTCTGACCTTGAGGTTAGCTACCCAACATACAACACACTACACTTCTATGTTGTTTTGTTAAGTGCCTTCAAGTCAGTTCCAACTCATAGCAACCCTGTACAGAGTTTTCAAGGAGTGTCTGGTGGGTTTGAACCACTGACCTAGTGGTTAGCAGTCTAGTACTTCTCCTATAGTGTCACACCTGGACTCGTTTCAACTGTGTCCTTTACACAGTGATTAACTTAGTGCAGCCAGATCATCTGCTGTAAATGAAGAATGCTGATCAGTACCCCTTCATGAGTTTGCTGTGTGGCTCCAGTGAAGACACGCTAGCAGTGCATGAGCTCCGATTGGACCCTATGTGCTCACTAAGCTGTCCCTTTCCTTCCTCAGCTAGATGCCCTGTCTTATCCAGTTCTCTTGGACTCAGGATTAGTAAGATGGCATTAATGTGACACTGTGCTGATGACTTCAGTGTCGCACATCAACCTAAACACTGAAGCACCTGCTGTGCTTTTCCTACTTTTTGTATAATCAACAGTAATAAGGATTTTTCAGTCAGATTTAGCTGACAATTCTGTTAGTGACATATTAAGCTGAGGAGAAACTAGTTCAAGTCTATCTTAATGGCAGGATTTCCCATGGAGCTAATGGGTAGCAAAATCTTGTTACATCAGCAGACATATCTCAGAAACCCAAATTGCAAAGACATATTTTGTTATAAAGTATATATGTGATGCTTCTTGGTAGCAGAGAAAAGAAGGATTAAACTGTCTTTGTATGTGTGTATCTGTGTATGTATTTTCTGGAAAGATCTCCACTGAAGTTTGAACTCTGCCTAGATTTTGGTTGTTGGATTTGGGGACAAAGGAAAACAAATCAAGAGTATACTTAAGAAATAATAGAAGAGATTTAGATTATATCTGTAGAAAAGAAAATCTCTAATTTTTTGGACAACAAAAAATATAACAATTGATCCCCATAGTCAAAACATTGGGTAGCATTGCTTTCATTTTTTTTTTTTTTTTTTATGTGTGTGTGTTTGAAAACCTGTTATAAGCTTCTACTAAAGCTAAAATGTATGTGAGGACAAAGACTTGAAGACAACTATTCGAAATATAGTAGTCTTTTGTAAGCTAAGTGGAATGGGATAAAAGAGAAAATAATGATTAATTTTTTCTGGGCATGTCATAAAAAAGCAATAAGCACTGTTTGGCAATTTGAAGTACAAATATAATTCTGGTGGGATACTCTGGGCAAAAATACATTTTGGTTCAGAGGAAGAAAATAAACGAAGGCAGGATTGCATCTAAGTGAAAGCCACCCTAAAGAATTGTGCTTTGTGTTAGGAAATGTACAACTCCTTACTTTTAAGATGTCTCTAGATAGATGCATTTTTCTACGATGATTTAAATGTTGATATTTATGAGTGGGAAGTCCTGGTGTGGCACTGTGGATTAATGTGCTAAATTGCAAAGTCAGTTTGAAAATTCAAGGTCGGCGGTTCAAGCTCACCAACCTCTCCTCAGAAACCCTTATACAGGGTCGCTATGAGTCAGAATGTATTTGACAGCATTTAACAACAACACATATGAGCAGGAGAAAGCAAATTAGCATCTCTTTTGTTGAAAAAAGACACACAGAGACTGAACAAATTGAATAATGTTTAAGAAAAAAAAAAGTTAATTTGAAAAGGGCCCTGGTGTTGTGCTGTAGGATTTTATTGTTAGGTGCCATCGAGTCCACACCAACTCATAGCAACCATATGCACAACAGAACGAAACACTGCCCCATTCTGGGCCAACCTCACTGTTGTTGACGCGCTTGAGCTCACTGATGCTACCACTTTGCCAATCCATCTCACTGAGGGTCTTCCTCTTTTTCTCTGACCCTCCACCCTACAAAACATGATATCCTTCTCCAGCAACTGGTCCCTCCTGATAATATGTCTGAAGTATGAGAGACGAAGTTTCGCAATCCTGGCCTCCAAGGAGCACTGTGGTTGCACTTCTTCCAACACAGATCTATTGGTTTTTTTGTCTGCCCATGGTATTTTCAATATTCTTCTCCAACATTATAATTCAAAGGCATCACTTCTTCTATGGTCTTCCTTATATTCACTGTCCAGCTTTCGCATGCATATGAGGTTATTGAAAATACCATGGCTTGAGTCAGGCGCACCTTAGTCCTTAAGCTGACATCTTTGCTCTTCAATACTTTCAAAAGGTCTTGTGCAGCAGATTTGCCTAATGCAATGTCATTTGGTTTCTTGACTGCTGCTTCCATGAGTGTTGATACTTGAGCCGAGTAGAATATACTGTACGATCAGTACTGGACTGTGAACCACAAGTTTGTCAGTTCAAACCACAAAGCTGATCCTTGAAAACCTTGCTAAGAATCAGAGCTAACTTGATGGCACTTAACAACAACAATAGCTAGAACCTTTTTGAGTCCTGTCAGTAAGGAATGCAGGCAAAACTATGTCTGTTATTCTGTAGCTGCATTAAAAGTCATAAAAACAGCATAATTATTATTGTATGTCACACACTGGACTGTTTAAATGGGATAACCCATTTAACCCTATGACAACCCCACGGGGTAAATACTGTTATTTCCATTTTCTAGCTGATGAATCTCAGCCAAGGTCACCTACCAGTAAGTCATGAGGCAATACTGCAAAGTTCAACTTGAAAAGCTGACTTTGTCCTCTTCCACTGCAATACGACGACTGTAATTCAGAGAGTTTTTCTAAGGGACTTAGCTTTCTTATTATTTCTTGGGCAATGTATTGATGGTGGTACGCTCAAGGATACTGAAGATTGTGAAGGTCGCTTCTGAATTTTGCATACAGGTGTCATAGGTATAACCCACTGTTGAAGACTAATTCCATACCTCACTCTATTCAGTATATATATATATATATATATTTTTTTTTTTAAGTTAGAGTTAATATGTATAATTTACATGTAGTAAAGTCCACCCTTTTTGTTTGTATACTGAGTTGGATTGTCACAAATACATTAGTTGTACTAGTAAGACATTAGTTGTACTAGTAAGATTCCTATACTGTTTCATGGTTAATTTCCTCCCTCATTCCTATCCCCTCAGCACCATGGATCTGACGCCTTCACTATCCCTGCAGTTGTGTCGTTTAGAATGCCAAATAAATGAAATTCTAGAAGACAGTTCTTGAGTCAAGCTTCTTTCATTTAACATGAATTCATTTGCTCCTTTTTATTGCCAAGTAGTATTCTAATGAATACTATGATGCTTTTAGCTGTTTCTCAATTGATGGATTTGGGAATCATTTTTAGTCTTTGACTATTATGAATCTAGATCCTGTAAATATCTGTCTACAGGTTGTAATATATATAAAGATTCTTTTGTTCAGGTAGATATCTAAGAAAGGGATTATTTTGCCCCATGAAAGTATATTTTTCTAAAAGTGATGAATTTTGTTTTATGTATGTTTACCTATGTTTAAAGAGATTAACCAGAAATTTAAGACTTTGAGTTTTACTAAAGGTATTTACTAGGGAGCAAATGGACAATTCCTATTGCCTTAACAGTATTATTTCATATACTAGAGCTGTTAAAAAATCTCAGTTCCATAAAATGTTCAAACTTGTGAATATTTAGGACTTTAAAAAGTGAATATTGCATTACATGCTATTGTTCTCATTAATGTCTGCCCTGAAACATCTGCATGGTTTAAATTTGGACCCCACCCTAGAAATGATTATGATCTAGGGTGGCTAAATGATCTTGATAAATCGGTTATTCTCTTTTAGCTACTTTCCTCTCCCCAACCTTTAATGCCTGATGCTTATATCTTATGATGCACATCCCAGTATATGTATTAGTCAGGATGAGGTGCCATTAAACTGTCATAAGAAATAAACCCCAAATTATAATGGCTTAGAATAATAATTAAAAAAAAAAGTATATTTTTCAGTTGTAAGCAAATCCAACAGTATTTCCTAAAGTGACTATATCTTTTTGCAAGCTTACCAACAATGGATGAAGAGTTTCAACTGCTCCTAATCCACACCTATATGTTATAGTGTCAGATTTTTTGAGATGAGTTATATTCTAGTAAGTATGGAATGGTATCTCCTTGAGATTTCAATCTGCATTACTCTAATGTGGCTCTGTAGGATCAGCACTGGACTGCTAACTGCAAAGTTAGAACTTCAGGTCCACCAGCCACTCCTCAGAAATCCTATACAGGTTCCCTAGGACTCAGAACCAACTTGGTGGCAATGAAAAACACCAATGGCAAGTGGATTTGAGTAACTTTTCCTATGCTTATGTGCCACCTGTACATACTCTTCAGTGAAGTGTCTAATTAATGCTCTCTGAGTATCCAATGCTTATTGTATCTAAAATTGTACTAGGCCAAAGCCAGTTTGTAAACTCTGGCTCACAAGACTTTGTTTCTCTAATTCAGTTCAAGCTCAGGGAAGTGTAACTGTCAAGTACCTAATAGGTCAACACACCAAACATGTAGTTGTTCTATCAATTTTAGAAGAAAGACCACTGGATTTAGTGAACATACAACTAACTGGCATCATTCAGTGATAAGCATTCGTTATATTCTGAGGGTGTTCTCCCTGAGTGTGACCCTATGAGAAATCTGAGCTCTGTGGCAGTGAGAGTTAGAATTTCAACTCATAAGAGCACCATTTAGGTAATTTTCAAGAGAGGATGTATTTGGTTAAAAAACAAAAAACCTTATAACCAGAAGGTGAGAAATACCCTAAAGAATATAACTTGCTAATATTTATAAATATAAGTTTACTGCCATTAAGGCAATTTCCATGTGATTTTTATAAATTGAAATCATTTATGATCTTCTTGGAAACACTATACACAGTCGCTATGAGTTAAAACCAACTCAGAGACATTTAACAGCAACAATCGTTTATAAAATTGAAGGACATCTCCAAGGGTTTGGGTGGGACCCTGTAATCTTCAGTTTGATAAGTGCATTTTCCATCATAGATTCATAGAATTTTTAGAGATGCATGGAATTGTTTTAGGAGAGTTTCATTTCACAAATGAGATTTGTATCCAGCGTCCAACTTGTTGTGTGGCATGGGTATGGAATGTTTGTAATGTAGTATCTAGTCCTGGCCCTCCCAGCTTTTTGTGTTGTTGTTTGATGCTAGGTACAATTGAGTCAGTTTCAACTCATAGCGACCCTATGAACAACAGAATGAAACACTGCCCAGTTCTGGTCCATCATCAAATTGCTGTTACTCTTGATTCCCTTGCTGTTGCCATGGTGTCAATCCATCTTGTTGGGGGTCTTCCTCCTTTTCACCGACTCTCCACTTTACCAAACATAATGTCCTTCTCCAGGGACTGGTCTTTCCTGATAACATGTCCAAAGTATAAGAAACGAAGGCTTGCCCTCCTTACTTCTAAGAATAATTCTGGCTATGCTTCTTTCAACACAGATTTGTTTGTTCTTCTGGAAGTCCAAGGCACTCTTTGTTTTTGTTTTTGTTATGTGCTGTCGAATCAGTTCCAACTCATAGCAACTCTATTTAGATCTAGTTTCCAAGGAGTGGCTGGTGAGTTTGAACTGCCAATCTTGCAATTCAAACGAACCTTGTGATCAAATGTTTATCTGACAGTGCTACACCAGGACTCCCAGGTACTCTTGTTGCTGTTGTTAAGTGTCATTGAGTTGGATCTGGCACATAATGGCCCTGTATAGGGTTTCCCAGAAGGGACTGGTGGGCTTGAACTGCCAGTCTTGTGGTTCAGGCTAACCTTGCATATCCAGGTATTCTTAGTGTTTTATAAATAGACATAACTCAATGTGTGTTTATAAGTCAGCTCCTCTACTTTAGAAAGGCAAATTTTTGAAAGGACAATGACATTTGCAGAACTTAGTAATTGCTTGTTTCAATTCAGGCACAGAGTAAATGTTTGTTAAGTGAATGAGCTGAGGAAATATGGCTGATTAGGTTTCCCTTGTTTTTAGGCTGTCTCTTTCCTTTCCTCCCCAAATGATGTAAAGCATCAGAGACCACCCATCACTGGGTTCATTGCTTATCTCTCCTGAGGTCCATGGAGCAGTTTCTCTATAGAAGTAAACACGCTGGCCCAGTCTGGAGAATGTCCACTCGAGTTTAGAACAAAATGTGAGCTGAGTCAGACGAGGATGAATCCAGGTCATTCACAAGCCGACTGGTCAATTAAGCCTCTGACATTCTAGGGTGGACTGACAGAGCTCTTAACCTTGAGAGCTGATAGGGAAATATTATGTTTGGTGGTGAAATTAATGTAGAGGAAAGTTAAATGAGCCAAGCTAAAACTAACAATGAGTACATTCTTCATTCATTGGTTTAATGAATATTTAATGCAAAGCCACTATTTGTTGGATGCTGGCATATATAAAGAAATGTAAAATCCAATCCCTGCTCTAAAAAATGAGCACACTATAGTAATGACACAGAATCATAAGACTTTAATTATAATTCCATTATAATTCTATAATACTTGTTGATCCAAAGTCTTGTGGTATCATAGAGGAGGAAGCAGTTTGTTGATTTGAAAGAGGTTCAGATTTAGAGAATTCTCCTAAATAATATGCTGTTTGAAATTGGCCTTAAAGAATAGCAGCATTTTGTCAGATAAAAAAGTAGGGAAGAAGCATTATGAATCTATGGTCATACTATCATTGAGCCTTCAATCTCTGAGACTTCCTGAATTTTATGGTGGCAATGGCACTGTGGGATGTGCTTTGAGTTGCTAATCGTAAGGTGAATGGTTCAAAGCCACTCCACTGGATAAAGATGAGGCTGTCTGATCCCATAAAGATTGAGAGCCTTGTTAACCCTTTATAGAGTCACTGAGTGGAAATAGACCTGGAAATGAGTTTGAACTTTTTGTGTCCGACAGGGGTAGGGGTAAGGGGGTAGGAAGGCGAGCAGTACAACTGACTATACAGAGCCCTGGTCGAGCCGTGGGCTATGCGCTGAGCTGCGAACCTCAAGGTCAGTAGTTTGAAAGTACCAGTCTGCTTCCATAAAGATTTCACAGAGGACTGCTCTGAGTTGAAATCCACTTGCAGGCAGTGGGTCTGTGTTTACTTATTTATTTATTTTGGTTTAGCATAATTATTATATTGAAAGGCTCTGTACACAAAGATTCAGTGCCTGGAATCTGTGTAAATGGCATAGAAAGATCACAGTAGATTCCTTGTATTTATAGTCAAACACACAGTTGACTAGGGGAGTGAGTCATGTATAGGAAGATTCACTAGGGACTAAGGGTCAGCATACTTTTCCTGTCAAGGGGCAGAGATTAGATATTCTAAGTTTCATGAGTCATGCAGTCTCTGTAGGAGCTAATCAACTTTGCCACTGTAGGGAATATAGTCACGGGCAATATGTAAATGAATGGATGTGGTTGTATCCCAATAAAACTTTATTTATAAAACCAGGTGGTGAGTAGGATGATATCCATAGATTGTTGTTTGCCAACTGTTTCTTTGAGGACAATGACTTCATCACAGAAGGAAGAAGGAAGGGAAATTCAAATGATGAGTACAACAAAACTCTAATTGAAAAATGATCAGCTTCCTTAATAAAAATTCAAGTGAAAACAACAGTGTGGTACAGTTTCCATCCAGTGGGTCAAAGACTGAAAATCATGCCAATGTCAGACATCAACAGAAGTGTGTATATTTGTACAATTCTTCTAGGGGACCATCTGGCAACACTACTTAAAAATAATAATTTACAAAGAGGTTTTTTTCTGTAGTTGTGACACTGCTCGGTATAGTGCATATGTTTTTCCTTCAACTTCACAATAATATTTATGTAGGTAAGTTTATTATCCCTATTTTACAAAAGAGGATCCTGAGACTCCCTCTTGCTACTTGTTAAAAGTGTTTATTTTAAGAAGTCTAAGTCACTTGACTTAATTTAGCAGAAGCTAAATTTCAACTTAGGCCTTAGCATACAGGCCCCATCCTATAAAACTTTAATATGGACTTTCCATTTACCACTGCAACTTGGGCATCGAGTTATGGAGAATTGGGTAACTATTGTGGTGTGGCGCTGTGGGCTAATGCATCAGACTGCAGTCGTTTAAACTGCAAGATCAGTGGTTCAAGCTCACCAGCTGCTCCTTGGATACCCTATACAAGGTCGCTATGGGTCGGAATCAACTCAATGGCCCTTAAGAACAACAACAACAAAGAATAATCTACTCATATGATTAAATAAAATGCAACCTTTTAAAATAGGCATAAAAAGCATAGTCATATTTTAAATGAAAAAGCGTGCTACATGTTTTATGTGTTATGTATCATAATCCCATATGTATCAAACACACACGTGTGTGTATATGTTGCCTAATACACAGAAAAGACTCGAGAGATACGAATCAAATTCAAAACATTGGTTATCCACAGGGAGTAGGAGAACATAATTGTTCTGTACATATCTTTAAACATTAATGCAAACATGCTTGAATTATCTTTTTTTTACTAATTTAAATACGTTTCATTGAGTGGGTGGGGAAAATCGGAGTCAACTTTTTGTTTCCCATTGTGCATTATTTCCTTGAATTATGTATCAGTGGCCACTTGCTGCTTTGCGGCTACCTTGGAAAACAATCACTGTCCCCTTGCTTACAGCCACTTGACTCCCCGCTGAAAGCTACAGTAGAGCAGCGTGCATATTATACTCTGTCTTGAGCAACACTGGTTTGTGGTTTCATTCACTTTTGTTCAAGCTTATTTCCATCTTCCTTTGTGCTTTTCAGTAGTTTAATGGGCGAGGTGATAGAGCTGAAATGTCCCTGGCTGTCTCTGGTTTTGACATAGTGAGGAGTTTTAGAATCCTAGTTTTTGCAGACTCCAGAAAGGTGCTTCTTGAACTCAAAACAGGCTTCAAACAAGTTAATAATGCCTTTGCCAATGGTAAAAATGATTTATGGGGTCTGATTTTAACTAGAATATAACAAAATGAACTGAGAAGGATCTATTTCATGTCAGGTAAAAGACAAGTCTGGCTTCTCCATCCATGTTTTTCAGAATCCTCTGCACTTTGAAAATGACTGGAAAGCTTTTAGATGGTTATGAAGCTGTCCTTTACACAGAGCATGGAATGTCACTAGTGTGGGATGAGATCCTAGCATTGTTGTAGCTTGAATGTTTCCCTGATAATGGTAGTGTGCAACTGAAATTGAGAACTGCTGTTCAAAACCTTTACTTGGGAATTGCCTTTTGGAAGAGACTTGTGACACTGTGGGTTAATGCACTGGATTGCAAGGTCTGTTTGAACTGCAAGATCGGCAGTTCAGGCTCACTAGCCGCTCCTTGGAAACCCTGTACAGGGTCGCTATATGTCCGAACCAGCTCTATGGCATTCAATAATAACAACATCACCCAGTGTACTGATGCACTAGGTCCTTTGGAGGATATAAGTGGAGGTCATGCTGTTTTCCATGTTTTTAACCTAGTTTGTTTGGATTATTTAAACAGCTTTACATTTGAGTTGATATTAACAATTCTTTTCCTTTCTTTTATTTCTTTACCTTTTTACCATACTCCTGGTATGATACTGTAGGAAAAGCATTGGATTGTTAATCACAAGGTTGGCTGTTCAAACCCACCAGCTGCTCCTCAGAAACCCTAGACAGGGTTACTATGAGTGAACACCAACTCAGTGGCACTTAACAACAACAGGATCTCTGGTAGTGTCGCGGGTTATGAGGAAGACTGGTAGTTGCAAGGTCAGCAGTTTGAATGTGGCAGCCATTCCATGGGGGAAAGATGAAGCTTTCTGCTCCTGTAGAGATTTATAGCTTCAACAACACTATACAGCAGGGGTGAGGAACAACCTGCCTGGGGACTGTATTGTTGTTGTCAAGTGCCGTCAAGTCGGTTCTGACCCACAGGGTTTCTGAGGAGTGGCTGGTGAGCTCGAACCACTGACCTTGCATTTCAAACCAACTAGTCCAGCACATTAACCGACAGAGCTAGGACTCTGGGAGCCATATAGGGTCCCCTAAGTCATTTGGTCTGGCCCTGCCAAAGCAACCATAGTTGCTTTGTTGTTGGCCCTGCTATCCAGGGTTGCTATGAGTTGGAACAAACGCCACAGCACATAACCACCATCCTAATACTTTATTCCCCAAATAATTTAAAGTCACACAGAAACTTCTACCAGAAGGTGGCATTCCTGATTGTCTAACTGAAATATTCACATTTATTAGTTCTAGAAAAGATATAATTTTAAAAGGATACCTTCAGATTGCTTAGAGATGACATGCATTCTAATATTTTTTAAAGTTTTTCTTTAATCAAGTTTATCAAATTTCAGAATCTGAGTTGCTAAAACCTATCCTGGTCTGAAATGGCTTTAGAGTTAGGATGATATCATTTATTTTTTTAAAAATCAAAGTACATTGTTTCTCCGTAATCTCAGCCTCTTTCTTTTGTCTCCTCTCTTCCTTCACAAAAAGAAGAAGGCTAAAATACGAATAAGAGAGGAATATGTCTTAAATTTCTGAAAAGAATCTGGTTTACTATTCCACTAATAATCAGAACACATTTCTTGGTTTCTGAAAAGAATGACACAAATGTTGCTTTTCCGTACCATAAATGGGAATGTAGTTGTTTTTGTTAAACTGTATTTGTTTAAGAGTCATTACCATAGTACTTTAGCACTTTGACAAGCACATGATTTTAACACAAAAACAACTCCAATTCTAAAAGCTGAATTTTAATGTCTCCCTTTTGTATCAAAACACAGAACTACTTGATTGATTTTCATTTATGACTTTTTTTTTCTCTTTCTTTTTAATTAGAGGAGGTAATATAGAGTTTAACAGGATTGCCCACTCATTCTGGAAATACTCTGAGTATTGCCCAAAGTTCGGTGCCTTGTAGGAATCTTATTCCAAAAAGAGGGCTGTATCTGGTCAATTCTAACAAAATGCAGTTGGTGTAGGTTTGTAAGAACACCACACTCCTTGTTGTGCTGGACTGGACTTCCTATAATGTGGCCCTCAAACTGGCAGCATCTGCATCCTGAGAAACGTGTTAGAGTTGCAAATCTTTGGGCTCTACCCCAAACCTACTGAATGAGAAACTCTGGTGACAGGGCCCAGTCACCTTGGTTTTAACAGACACTCCAGACACCCTGTCACATGTGCAACAGGGTTGTATTCTTTCACCATACTTATTCAACCTGTATGCTGAACAAATAATTCGAGAAGCTGGGTTATGTGAAGAAAAACATGGCATCAAGATTGGAAGAAGACTCATTAGCAACCTGCAGTATGCAGATGATACAACCTTGTTTGCTGAAAGCAAAGAGGACTTGAAACATTTACTGATGAAGATCAAAGAGCACAGCCTTACGTATGGATTGCATCTCAATGTAAAGAAAACTAAAATCCTCACCACTGGACCAATAAACAATATTCTTATCAATGGAGAAAATATCTAAATTGTCAAAGACTTCATTTTTCTTGGACTAACCATCAATACTCATGGAAGCAGCAGCCAATAAATTGAATGATATATTGCATTAGGCAAATCTGCTGCACAAGACCTTTTTAAAATGTTGAAGAACAAAGCTGTCAACTTGAGGACTAAGGTATGCCTGACACAAGCCATGGTATTTTTAATATAATAGCCTCATATGCATGTGAAAATTGGACAGTGAATAAGAAAAATCATAGAATTGATGCATTTGAATTATGGTGTTGCAGGAGAATATTGAAAGTGTCATGGGCTGTCAAAAGAACAAACATCAGTGTTGGAAGAAATGCAGTCAGAGTGCTCCTTGGAGACCAAGATGGCCAAACTTCATCTCTCATACTTCAGATATATTGTCAGGAAGGAACAGTCACTGGAGAAAGATATCATATTTGGTAAGATGAAGGGTCAGAGAGAAAGAGGAAGACCTCCAGCGAGATGGATTGGCAAAGTGGCAGCATCAGTGGGCTCAAGCATGGCAACAGTAGTGAGATTGGCCCAGGATTGGGCAGTGTTTCGTTCTGTTGTGCATAAAGTCACTATGAGTCGGTACCGACTTGATGGCACCTAACAACAACAACAACCAGGCACCCTGTTGATGTAGTGATTAGGTATTTGGCTGCTAACCCAAAGGTTCTCCATTGAAACCCACCTGGGGCTGTACATGAGGGAATACCTGATGCTCTGTTCCCTTAATGATTAAAACTTAGTCAACTCTATGGGGCAGGGAAGCTCTACTCAGTCCTACAAGGTTGCTGAGTCAGAATTAACTCTAAGTACACAACAGCAGCCAGGAAATTCGGCTGCATAATGAAATTTCAATAAAACTGTTTTCTAAAGTATAAGCTTCCTGAAAGCAGCTTACATCTGTTCCATTACGCTGCTGCTGCTGTGTGTTGTCATCTCAGTTCCAATGGCTGCAACCCTGTAGAGTATTTTCAAGGCTGTAAAGCTTTACTCTAGCAGAAACTCTCCTTTTTCTCCTGCAGAGTTGGTGGATGTTCAGTTAGCAGCCCAATGTGCAATCCACTAAGCTACTTATTGTTGTTGTTGTTGAGTTCTGTTGAGTTGATTCCGACCCATAGCGACCCTGTGTAGGGTTTCCAAGGATCAGCTGGTGAGTTTGAACCACCGACCTTGCAGTTCAAACGGCTTTGCAGTCTGGTGCATTAACCTACAGTGCCACAACTAGGGATAGTTTATTCCTTTATAGTTAGATGGATAGTTGAAAGAATCTGCTATGCTAAAGCCGGAGTTTAAAACCTATTAAGTAACATTCCATTGTACTTAACAACAACAACAACAACATGCAAGGGCCTTAACTTATCAACACCTATAAGCTTTCAAATGGCAAGAAGCAGGGATGAGCTAGTTTGGGACTTTCCTGAATGTAGTAACTCATGAGTTCTGTAGACACATATAAGAATGATTTGATATCAATAATTTGTTGTTAAATGCTATATTTTCATGTGTGAGTCTTCTTAACAGCATATTTTTAAAGGATGATTTGTATCAACATTAATACATAAACTAATCAGTTCAAACCAGTATTTGACTAGCTAGTGTACCCAAACCATTGCTGGTAAGTTAAATCACTTTCCAATAACATAGTTGATCTCTGGAGTCCTGGTGTGGCACAATAAGATAAGCACTGGACCATAAGGTCGGTTTGAACTACAAGGTAGAAGGTTCAAACTCACCAGTCGATCCTTGGAAAGTGTATATTGAGTGTCTGTGAGTCCAAACTTATTCAACAGCACTTAACAGCAGCAACCATTTGATCTGTAGAGTTTAATTGAAACTGCTGTCATTTAGTTGATTTTTATAAACAATTAGTTTAATGCTTTTCAAACTCTTTTTTAAAGCAATTGGATCCTTTTCTTTAAATGAAACTTTTGACAGAAGCTCTTTATACCAGATTGTTAAAGCAGAGAGCCTTTGCCTCAAGCAGGGTGGAAAACAGCTAGCAGCTTTCCCTCTTGGTCACATTGGAGATTTCATGTGATTGTAACTGGGGTCAGGGCATGGGGTAAATTAAGTAGAGTTTAAATAACCTTGTTCTAAGAAGGCAGTATCTGACTTGTGGAGTTTCAATTAGCATTTATTTTTGTGATATTGTGCATTCATGAGTGCTGGTGCTACAATGGATAAAGTGCTAAGCTACTAACCAGAAGAACAGAGGTTCAAACCCACCAGCCATTCTTTGGGAGAAAGATGAAGCAATGTTCTTCTGTAAAGATTTGCAGCCTCAGAAACCTGTAGAGGGTTCGGACGCTGTCTACTAGGGCGGATGAGTTGGAATTAACTTGACGGCAATTGGTCGCTGTGGCTACATGTTGCAGAGCACTTTTTACCTTGATTGCCTATTCACCTTGTTGTCGTTGTCATTGTTACTGCTGATCATAGCATTACTAAGTCTACAGTTGGAAACCTGATAGCATTCGGAAAGTCCTCCTTCTGACCATTATTCTCTAAAAGGTGAATGTAGGTTTTCCCCTACATTTTTCCATCCTTCTGTAGATAACTAATGGAATACTGTACCTACTAACCATTTTCTTGCCTAATTAATTGAGTAGTAATATAATCTAAAAAATGGCTGTAACCGTACATCAACAGAGAACTTCCAGAGGTTCAAGCCAGATTCAGACAAGCATGTGGACCAAGGGATATCATTACTGTTATCAGATGGATTTTGGCTCAAATCAGAGAATACCAGAAAAATGTTTCCCTATGCTTTATTGACTATGCAAAGGTTTTCAATTATGTGCATCATGACGTACTATGGGCAACATTGTGGAGAATGAGTGTTCTGGAATACTTAATGTGCTCATGAGGAACCTATACATAGACCAAGAGACAGTTGTTCGAACAGAACAAGGGAGTACTGAATGATTTAAAATTAGAAAAGGTGTATGCCAGGGTTGTATTCTTTCACCATACTCATTCAGTCTATGCTGAGCACATAATCCGAGAAGATTGATCATGTGAATTAAAACATGGCATCAGGGTTGGAGGAAGATTCATTAACAACCTGTGATATTGCAGGTGATACAACCTTGCTTGCTGAAATTCGTGAAGAGGACTTAAAATACTTACTGATGTAAAGACGACAAAAACTCCTCACCACTGTATCAATAAACAACATCCATATAAAGGGAGAAAAACTTGAAGTTGTCTAAGACTTCATTTTGCTCTGATCTGCCAACAGCACTCAGGGAAACAGTACTCCAAAAATTAAATGAAGTATTGCATTAGGCAAATCTCCTGCACAAGACCTCTTTGAAATGTTCAAGAGCAAAGATGTGAGTTTGAGGACTAAGGTGCTTCTGACCCAAGCCATGGCCTTTTCACCTCATATGCATGTGAAAGTTGGACAATGAATATTGAAGACCATAGAAGAATTTATGCATTTGAGCTATGGTGTTGGAAGATAATATTAACATTATCATGGACTGCCAAAAGAATAAACAATCTGTGTTGGAGGAAGTAAAGCCAAAATGGTCTCTGTAAGCCAGGATGGCCAGACTTCATCTCTTATACTTAGGAATTTAGGACATATCGTCAGGAGGAGCCAGTCCCTGGAGATAGACATCATGCTTGGTAAAGGGGAAGATCAGTGAAAAAGAAGGAGACCCCTAACAAGATGGTTTTGCACAGTTGTAGCAGCAATGGACTAAACGTAGCAACAATTGTGAGGTTGACACAAGACCAGGTACTGTTTCTTTCTGTTGTGTATAGGGTCACTATGAGTTGGTACTGACTCGATGGCACCTAACAATGGCAACAACTGTATCATCTCGGTCAAAGAGCAAAACAAAATAAACCAATGGAAACTGAGGTAAGAAGATACAACTCCTTATGTATCGACTATTGACTGTCTCAATAGCTAACATTTCACATTTATAACAGTCAGTTAAAAAACCAACTGACTATTTTATACATTAACAATGTATAAAGATGTTATTGGCTTAGTGAGAGGAGAATTACTGCAATGGATTGTTTTTGTTTTTATTAAATCTCATTGAATTGGTTCTGACTCATAGTGGCCCTGTATAATATTCTATATTATATTTCTATGACTTTTTAGTTAGCAGCTGAATGCTAAACCACTGTACCACCAGGGAGAAGTAAACATAGCTACACATAGGTGGGGAAGTGAGATGAATGAGTTAAACAGTAGATCAGATCATCTTCTATTCTAAAGCCAGCCTATTCTCAGGATTCATTCTGAAAGGGTTAATGCTGGCTGAGAAATGCCTGAACGGAACATTGGTAAAAGTGCTAGTTAGCTCAATGTTAAGTCCATCCAGTCAGACCTCAAAAGAAAGGCCTGGTGATACGTTTCTGAAAACTCAGCCATTGAAAACTCATGTAGCACAGTTTTACTCTGGTGCACATGAGTTCTTCAGGAATCCGAATCAACTTGAGAGGAACAAGTAAGTAGAACTATTGACTCAGGCTACAGGTGGGTCAAAGTTCAGGGGTCAGGAGAGAATCTTTAGCATAGTTTAGCTAATAAGCATTTTATATCTCTTGACCAGTAGGGACAAAATAGTTCCGTTTAGTCATTTGTTAGACAAAGAATGAGAATTTGAAGGATCATAATTGTGTCAGACTGCAAAGTCATTTGAACTACAACGTTAGTGGTTCAAGCTCAACAGCTGCTCCTTGGAAACCCTATACAGGGTCGGTATGGGCCAGAATTGAAGTGATGGCATTTAATAGCAACAATTGGTGCAAACAGTTAAGTATGCAAATACCAATCAAAAGGTTGTGGGTTTGAGCCCAACTACAGGATCCTTGGATTCCTGGTGTGGCACTGTGGGTTAATGCACTGGACTGCAAAATCCACTTGAACTGAGAAGTCTGTGGTTCAAGTTCACCTGCTGCTCCTTGGAAACACTAATGAGGGTTGCTATGGGTGGGAACCCAACTCAATAGCACTCAACAACAACAGCAACACACAGGTTCCTTAGAAGCAAGGCTGGGGATCTGCTTCTGAAAGATCATGTCCTTGAAAACCCTATGGAGTGGGTTTCTACTTTGTACACCTTGGGTCACCATAAGTAGGAATTGTCTCCTCAGCACCTGGTGTTTGTTGGTGTCTGGTTCTATTATAGTTGAAAACAGATTGACATTCATGAGTCTTAGGAGTCCTGGTATGGCATTGTGGATTTATGTGCTGGACTGTAAAGTCAGATTGAACCACAAGGTTTGTAGAAATCCTATACAGGAACCCTATGGGTCAGAACCTGACTCAACGGCACTTAACAACAACAACAGTGTATCTAAGTTACATAGAGAAGGTGACTCTTGGTAGTAAGCCATTTTCCAGAACTTAAATGTTTGGGTGTGCGGACTTCTTAAGCATCCCTGTCTCCCAGAATCACCTGCCTCAGCACTCTCTTTGTTATGTTCATAGTATGAATCTCTCCTCATTAAGTGAGAGCAACACATTTCTACCACTTCATAGATGATTAAACTGGAGGGCATAACGGTTAAACAGTGAGGCCAATATCATGAGGCCTATATTCAAACCCAGGTTTTGGCATCTGGAACTGGGGCTGCTTTCATTCTGATTGCAGCATCATGGGAATCAAGAAGATATATACATGGCTATTTTGTAAACTCAGAGCTTAAGACTACTCAAGTAAAAAAGTATTTGCCGAGAACATGGTAATTAATTTATGCTTCCTGTTTCCTCTTAGTTTCCTAAGGTTTTTATAACATAACAATACAAAGTAGATAGATTTAAAGAACAAAAATATATTGTCTCACAGTTCTGGAGAACAGAATTTTTTTTTTTTTAAGGTGTTTTTATTGTGAATTGAGTAAAAATTTACAGGGCAGATCATCAGTTTTACATTCAACAAATCATATACCTTGTTTCATTACATTGATTATAATCCCCTCCATGTACCATCAGTTAACAGTATTTCTCTCTATTCACTTTAGCTTTTTTAAAAAAAACAAAAAACAAAACAAAACAAAAAAAAC
>NW_006408593.1:4860863-4862156 GCF_000296735.1 Chrysochloris asiatica | reverse complement strand
TTTTGTTACAAAACTTCTACCTTTGCAATTGTGACAGTCGCAATTAGTCATGATAATTATTCACTACTGAATCATACAAATCTTATCCCCCTCTCTTTTCATGAGATCCATCCAGACAAGATGAAAACTATTCAGTGGGGACTCTTTGTCCCCCCCCCCCCACACACACACACACATACTTAAACTCCCTCTTGAAACCTTGTAAGCCAGTCACTTTGTGCCTTTATCACCCTCTCATTTTAGGTAGCCAATGTCTAAGTTGCCCATCCCTATCTACCCTGTGTACAGAAGGGATAACATTGATACTTGATGTGATGACTCCTTCCCTATTGGTATTTAGAGTTACTACCTCCATGAGGATAGGTCAGGTTCATCAAATTATAGCAATTTACCCCTGTTTCCCTTATCAAAAAATAAATAATTTTTTTTTTGGTAATCTTTATCCAGTCGAGTTCTGGACTAGGCTATGTCAAATGGGTACTATTTGCAAGTTTGGTTGTTCTTATGCATCCCCCCTCATTTCATATCAGCTGGATGCTTCACTCTCAGCTCTAGACCTCTGTGGCTATGTCCTTGTCCACTGGGAGAACAGAATTTTGAGTATCGATAGGGCCATGGTCTCGCTCTCTAGGCTGTAGGGAAGGCAGAGTTTTCCTTGTCTCTTTCAGCTTCTGGAAACCCTGGGCATTTCTAACCTTTCCATAGCTTGTAAATGGATCCTCACATATGGTCTTCTTCCTGTTTGCCACCTCTTTATGTATGATCTCTCCATTTATAAAAAATACCACTCATAGGTGTCATAAGAATAGGACCAAATTTATTTCAGTATTAGTTAAATGATATCTTAGGAGAAAAAGCTCATTTCTCTAAACATCACTTTCATAGGTGTAGAGGTCAGGACCTCAACATATTTGTTGTTAGGTATCTTTGAGCTGGTTCCTACTCATAGCGAACTTATGCACAACAGAATGAGCCATTGCCTGGTCCTACACTATCAGATGACCATCACTACAGGTGACCAAACTTTGTCTCTCATTCTTCGGACATATTGTCAGGAGGGAGCACTCTCTGGAGAAGGATATCATGTTTGGTAAGGTGGAGGGTCAGAGGAACAAAGGAAGACCCTCAATGAGATGGATTGGCCAAGTACCAGCATCGATGGATTCCAAGTGTGGCAACAATAGTGAGGTTGGCCCAGGATCAAGCAATGTTTCATTCTGCTGTACTTAAGGTCGCTATGGGTCGGTACTGACTTGATGGCACATAACAACAACACTATCCTCATAATCACTG
>NW_006408593.1:4859077-4860058 GCF_000296735.1 Chrysochloris asiatica | reverse complement strand
TTCTCAAATTATTTGCTCAGCATACAGATTGAATATGTATGGCACACATCTTTCCTGATTTAAAACCATTCAATGTCTCCTTATTCTTTTCAAACAACTGCCCCTTGGTCTATGTGCAGGTTCCTTAGAAGCACAATTATGTGTTCTGGAATACCTTTCTCCACAATGTCGTCCATAGCTTATCATATTCCATACAGTCTAAAGGCTTTGCAAAGTCAATAAAACACAGGTAGTCATCTTTGCTGTATTCTCTGCTTTTAGCAAAGATCCAGCCTATGTCAGCCATGATATCCCTCATTCCACAACCTTGTCTGAATCGAGGTAGAACCTCTTACAGCTGTTTTTAAATTATCTTTAACAACATACTACTTTTGTGTGACACTAATAATATTGTCCAATGGTGTCCCCATTCCATTGTGTCATCTCTCTTTGGAACGGGGACATATATGAATCTCTTCCAATCAGTTGGCCAGGTAGCTAAGTTTCTTGGCAGAGATAATTGAGTGCCTCCAGCAGATGTCAATGTGTATTCCATTGATTTCTGGAGCCTTGTTCTTTGCCAATGCCTCCAGTGAACCTTGGAATTCTTCCTTCAGTTCCATCGGCTCTTCATCATAAGCTACTTCTTGAAATGGTTGAACATTGACTGCTTCCTTTTGGTACAGTGACTCTGTGTTTGTTTTCCTTCTTATTTTGAAGCTTTCTGCGTCTTTCAGTGTTTTGCCTGTAGAATCCTTCAATATTTCAAGTGGAGGCTTGTATTTTTTCCTCAGTTTTTTCAGCTTGAGATATGTTGAGCATGTTTGTCCCTTTTGGGTTTCTAACTCCATATATCTTGTTGTTGTTGTTAAATGCCATCAAGTCAGTTCTGACCCATAGTGACCCTGTATAGCATTTCCGAGGAGCAGCTGGTGAGCTTGAACCACCAACCTTGCAGTTCAAATGGCTTTGCAGTCTGGTGCATTAACCCACAGCACCACA
>NW_006408593.1:4852183-4858977 GCF_000296735.1 Chrysochloris asiatica | reverse complement strand
TTTCCGAGGAGCAGCTGGTGAGCTTGAACCACCAACCTTGCAGTTCAAATGGCTTTGCAGTCTGGTGCATTAACCCACAGCACCACACCAGGACTCCGCATATATTAGGAGGATGCAATTCCATTTTAAACAGCCCAGATGCCTGTCCCCAAATTACCACATCAAGTCTACAGTACTTCTAACAGGTTCCAGCTCTGCTTAAACAGAGGCCCCCAAGCCCCTCCCCTGATTTAATGGTTTGACATATGAATTTCAGGCTATAATTTCATATACACATTTTTCCCAATTGTCAAAAAATAATAATAAATATTAGCCTAGGGGTTCACTCTGACCCAGAGCATTTTAAAAATTAATTTGAGGAATATGCTGACCAGATTACTAGATTCTAAAAGTTAATGAGCCTTTGGTGCTTGGCTAACTTGGTCATCAAAAAACTGGTTTTTCTAGGTCTATTTTAGCTCTCTTCAAAGCCTGTATTTATCCTGGTGTGGTGCTGTGGGCTAATGCGTCAGACTGCAATGTCATATGAACTACAAAGCCAGTGGTTCAAGCTTACCAGCTGCTCCCTGGAAACCCTATACAGCATCGCTATGGGTCCGAATCTACTAGGCGGCATGTAACAACAACAACAATCCCTCCCCTACCCTGTTGCGTCATCATTATTGCCAGTTATATACCTCTCCCCATTCTGTTCATAGAAAATTGTATAGCTTTCTCCCATTGTGTTGTTAGGTGGTATAACATTGTTTTGCAAAGATCAGATAGCTCATTTTGATTTAAAATCTGTGCCAGAACGTCATCTAAAGAAAAGCACAGTTTGCTAAATCTCACATTGTATATAAGTCTTTGCTGAAATTCATTTCCAAGACTGTGACCATTATAAATGGTTATTTTCTTCTTAACTGACTCCAGGTATAAATTAGTATTTATATAAATAGTTTCTCTTAGAAATTAATATTTAAACTATTCAACAAGAGACATGTCCTGGAGAGAAAATGTATACTCTGTAAAAGTAAAATCAGAGATGTATTGAAAAGTGTAAAAAATGGTCCAGACTAGACAACAATCCAGATTCGCCAACTGAAAAGGAATGTTCTGAGAAGCAACAGTGAAACAACCATTCTGATAGGGTTAAAATGTTCTCCAGCTGTTCATTGGAAACACTATACAGGGTCTCTCTGGGTCAGAACCATCTTAATGGAACTTAACAACAACAAGAACAAGAATGCACTGCTATAATTGCCTGAAAAGCAATCAGGAGAGATGGAGACAGACTCTTGAAGTGGGAATTTAGCAGGGATTTGTGGATAGAATGTAAGTAGGGTTACTTGACAGGTTACCCTAGCATACCCACTGTCTTAAAGTGGATTGATTGCAGGCCTAGGTAGTTTTCAGATGATGATACAATGGTCACAAGACAATCACAGGACATGCTTTCCTGGTAAAACTGCTTTCTCAAGCATGTCTTTTTGTGGCGGTATAGAGGATTTGTTGATAAGGCGATACGGCTGTGCCTCCAAGGAACTCCCCCTCCCCAGATGATTTGGACATAGGCTGTTGACATTCTGCCTCTGTTTGATCACAATAGAAAGATAGCTTGGGAACAGGTTTCCATGTACTGAATCTGGTTGACCATAGTGAGGATATATAGACATAGATCTAAAATTCATATTTGTATTTATAGTTATTGTTGCTCCTAAGCACTGTAGAGTTGGTTACAACTCATTGCAGCTCTATGTGGAGTTTCAGAGGAGCAGCTGGTGGGTTTGAAATTCTGAGTTTTTTAATGAGCAGTCCAGTGCTTATCCTATAGTACCATACCAGGACACCACACAAGGATATGTGTGTGTATGTGTTGTTATTGTTGCTAAGTGCTATTGAGCAGGTTCCAACTCATAGCAACTCATTATAGGTTTTCCAAGGAGCAGCTGGCAGGTTTGAATGACTGACCTGTGGTTAGCTGCCCACAGCACTAAACAAGGACTCTAGGGTATATGGTAAAGTTAACATCTGCAGTGGCTGAAATAGCAAAGAAAATGAATTCCATTTTAACATTAGATCAGCCATTTTACTTTGGGTCCAGAGCCTCAGATTTTAGAGCATCAACGCAGAAGAAAAGAATACTTTATATATAGCTTTTAACCGTAGCTGCTTCTCAGGAAGATAAATGTAGTCTGTACAGCTGCTCCAAACTCCTTCCTTAAACAGACCAGTCCTCAGTAGCTTCTGAACATATTCACAATTAGAAAGATTGGCTAAACCTAATATGGCTTTAAGTGGAGAAAGAAAAGTATTCTCAAGATTTAGATGCTTTCTCTAAAAATGTCCTTTGTTTTGTTTTCAAAGGAAGTTTAATTACAAAGAAAAGCTTGAGTTCTCCCTTGGGGAGTACTATTTTTTTTTAATGACAATAGTCTTTTTATGTAGTAATTCTTTTATAGATGAAGGATGCTTGTGTTTGGAGCTCATTGGAATTTATTGAAATGCATACATATGTCCCCAGTGAGCTTTTTAGAATATCTATTTAAGGCAGAAGATTGATACAATCAGAGAGCTGGCATCTGGTACAATTGGATATTTACAGTTTAAGCTTAACAAAGGTATTTTTAAAATGACTTTCCAAATTTGGATATACATATTTTGTTTACAGGGATATCCTAAATCTTAGATATCATTTTAATGCCCTGTTTAACCTTTCTTTCATTAAGCATATCAGATGAAGCAGAGCTTCTCAATCTTTTATGATGTAAGTCTATTATTCCCTCCAAATTTCCTTTCTAAAAGGGTCCTGAGTTAATCTTCCTCATTTGTCACCTGTTGCTGCCTGTCTGGAAGCCTGGAGACTGCACTGATTATTACCTGGGACTACACTGCTTTCCCCATCTTCAAAGATATAAATATTATATAGACTCTTTATTAAGCCTTAAATAAGAATAAACGCAAGGCGAAGACAAACATATGTCAGTCAGAGGAAGGAAATCATAGACTCCACGGTGAGTTTTCGAGGAATTATCTATATGCTGTGACCTCAGATAGGGCACAGGGAGCATAGCATCACTTCCCACAACCATGACTGACAGCAGCAGTCTTGTCGCATATGCATGTCAGACTTACATAAAGCAAAAAGGGGGCTGTTGCAGAGAGGAAAGCTTTCCTTACCATGGGATGCTCATTGCGCATGACAGCCCAACTAGACAGCCAGTAAGGGATGTGTCCAGGAATGTTCCTGTGAGATCTGACAGCAGAAAATGGCCCTAAAACATACTTTTAAGTATACTATTTCATATTCTGACTGTTTTTAGCTGCCAAATGTGCATGAGGTACTCAAGAAAAGCTGGCATCTGAACACTTAAACCTAGGCGCAAGATGGAATTAAACTCTGCTAGGCTGGAGTCGCCCACAGGCACCACCCACTGATTTGGTTTCATTCATTGGTGTCCCACAACCATAAGTGTCAGAACAAAATGCAACTCTTGGACCCCTGGACCTCTTGACACTACCTGAAGGAGTACCTCTTATAGTAATTGCACTGGTGGTGGTGGTGATGGTGGTGATGTGATGTGCTGTGGAGTCGGTTCCAACTCATAGCGCCCCTGTACAGGGTTTCTGAGGCTGTAAATCTTTATGGGAGCATAAAGCCTCATCTTTCCCCCATGGAACAGCTTTTAGTTTCAAACTGCTGACCTTGAGGTTAGCAGCCAGATTCATAACCACCAGAGGCCTATATATGTTGGCATAGGCTAACTGTCCAAAGTGTGGTTATGGTTGTTCCGAATACAAACTTGTAGAAGGTCCTTGAGTGTTTGACAATATCTCTCTAGCATCAGGGTTCACTTGTAGGGTTAACTCCCCAAAATACAGAATGTGTAAGTAAGAACATGGCTGCATGAATGACTGAATGACTGAATGCATGAAATGGAGCAAACCTTTCCTAGAGCTCCAGTATTGTAGCATTATTTGATTAGCTGTTTCATATCATAAAATTATCTCCCAAGTGACTTGCCAGAACTGACAACCTGAGCTCGCCCTTGTCTCTCACATCCTACATGGGTCCAAAACCTAGAGAAACACCTCTTACTTCTACTGACAGTTCTTCATTTCTGCCATAAGTTTCGCTCCAATTTGATGGACAGACTTTTTTTCTTTTTTTTAATTCAAGCTTTTCCTTGATACATAAAAAAAGTTTCTCCATAATGAAATATTTCACACTTTGAGGGGAATGTATTGAATGCTGACAAAAATGACAAGATGAGTGTTTAATACCTATTTTATATACCTTTTTTCCTCTATAGAGTTTCATGAGTCAGTTTTCATGTAACAGCTCTAGTTATCTACTTGGTTGTTGTTGATTTTAACCACCCAAACCCCACCTATCAGTCTGTTTCCTTTGTTGTCATTAATTATGGAGATGCTACTTTGCAGCTAGTCTTTAAACTCATCTTCTCTTCAAAATGTCCTGTGAAGATTAGGGAAAAATATTTTATAGTCATCTGAATTATCAGGAAGAAAACAGTTTCTCTGCTATCCTTATTGCTCAAAATAATGACTATATAACATAAAGTGTTAAAAAAATTTCCCCAAATGCATGTAATCTAATATTGCTTTTATTTGAAGACATCATCATCCCTCCTCAATCATTTGTTGATATACACAAAATTAAAGAATGAATTTAATTTGCAGTGGTCCATAGAGAAATGGACTCAATGGCACTTAACAACAACAACAAAATAGAGGAGCACACTGGCTTTGTAGGATAAATACTGGATTGTGAAACCACAAGATCATTGGTTCAAGTCCCCCAGCAGCTCTGTGGAAGAAAGATGATGTTTTCTGCTACCACAGAGATTTACAGCCTGATAAGTCCTATCCAGGGTTACTATGTGTCGGAACCAATTTGCTGGCACTTAACAATAACATGGACTTGATTTTGTCTGGGCACTTTTAAGACTCAATTAAAACCAGGTATTTTATTTAGATTATGATATATGAATCAATCATAGTTAAGTGCCATGGAGTGAGTTCTGACTCCTAGTCGCCCTGTATAGCTTATCCATGGGAGCAGCTGGTAAGTTTGAACTGCCAAAACTGTGGTTCAGACTTTGAGGTCTAGTGCTTACCTTATAGCACAACACTAGGACTCCACTCTAACTATGATTAATCAAATTTAGAACATTGGTTCATAGCAGAGGAGTTTGGTATTGAATTCCTGGTAAGCAGTGGGTGAATACAAACTTTTGGAGCCAGAGATTGAGTTGTATTTATACTTGGGTTCAGAAGTAGGGACAGAATTAAGAACCCAAAAGCCAGTGTGGATTCAACAAGAAAAGGTTTAATGTGGAAAGAGAGGAGATCCAAACCCAAAAGTTAGGGTGCAGAAAGACTCCAAACACAGGGAGAATGTTAATAGTTACTCACCTTAGTTTCCTCCCTTCCTCTTCCTTTAACTTTCATTCTCCTCCTGTAGTAACTATGTTTCATACTGTTTTGTCAGTCTCCATTTCTAGATACTGGAGGTCCACAAAAATCTGCCAGGGCAGGTAGAGATTGGACATTGGCAATGGTTTGTAAAACTAGAGAGATTTGTAACAGGCATGAGGAAGCAAAAAGTTACATGTTTTCTTATTAGAGAAAAATGAGGAAACTGAAGCTCCCAACACTTACAGTCACTTGTCCATGACAGTGAGTCACGGGACAAGTTTTAAATCAAGTCATTGTGGTAGCAGATGAATGTTGTAAATGATCCCTCAATAATTCATTAATTTATTGATTTTTAACAAAAAGGTAGCTTTTTCAAAAATAATGACAGATACATGACTAAAAGGAATGGGCTGGGATGGTCTTGATGTTAGTTGATTCTGTTGTGATTGTTTGGGCGAAAGACTTTTCTTTCTTATACTTGCTCTAGTGATAGTTGTTGTTGTTGTTAGGTGCCATCTAGTGATAGTTATTGTGAAATAGTACTGAGAGTCCAAGAAGGAGTTTCCTTGGACCATTACAAAGACAGACTCATCAAGGAAGACTGAATGTTTCTCAACCAAATCAAAGAACATTTAATATTAAAGATTCCATTGATGTTGACTTGTGTCTCCCCCTGACTCTTCTTGATATTCTTTGGAAACCATTGCTTCCCCTGCTGTGGTTCCCAGTGAGTCTTGGAAGTGTCGCATTACATTGGATGAGCGATCACACAAGAATAATACAATAACCTGGTGCTACTGAGGTGGCCTTAATATCTGGAAACTTCCACATTCTTTGTCCCAGGTCATATCTAAGTGATGACAAAGCCATGGTCTTTGCTCTCATGTGTGTTTATTTCCTTTTCTTATCTCCCAGTGCCTCAGTGAGATTAAATAATAGATATCTAAGAAGTATTTTAGGCCCTTACCTACCTTAAGGAAAGAAGATATTGTTATCTTCTGAGGCAGGACATTAGAAATTTTGATCTTGATCTTATATATAGCTTCAGTCTTGTTTATCTAATCTCTGCATTAAAAGTTGAAAGTTAGGCACCTTTTACTTTGAAAATAAATCACAAGTATCCTCATATGAATTCTAAGAAGTAACAACAATGCTGTGATTTGTACTATATCTCTACTTACATTGTCCTTTTTGGTATCAGCTAATAGCTTTTAGAAGAGTAATCACTACATTAAATGAGATTTAATTCAATTTGTCAAAAAGAGCAACTTTCTTTAGAAATAATAAGCTACATTTTTCTTTCTTACATTTATAAAATGAAAACATTCTCCTAGTATGAAATTTAAATAAAATAAACAAAGAAGGAACTATACCAC
>NW_006408593.1:4850125-4852073 GCF_000296735.1 Chrysochloris asiatica | reverse complement strand
CTATCTTGCCTTTTTTTTTTCCCACTTGTCATTGTAACAACTTTTTTCTGCAATATAAAACACGTTTTAAGTGTCTGCATAATAGTCCTTCATTAGCATTCGTAATTCATGTACATATTCTACTGTTTCCGCAAGTTAATTTTCATAAAACTAAAATCAAAACAAATTAACAGAAAACTTAAAATAAAAGCTAATTTCAAATATAAATATAACTAAAGATTAAAACATATAATGAATGAACAGCAGAGTTTAGAATGTACATCCATATGCTGGTACTATTCTGTATAAGCCCTATCCCTACCCCTTCTTTCTAAAGGTCTCAGTACCTACAAATAACTAGCCTGAAGATCTTATGACAAACTACTCTTGTTGTCTTCTCTTGACCCTATACTCTATGAAGAACACCATAATGAATCAGTAACAGCACCTCTTCTTCAGGTTCCTATACTAAAATAGAGTAATATCTATAATTCAAAGGAGAAGTGATTATCACACAAAGATTCACATAACAGTATGTTACTGTGATTCAAAGAGGGAAACTATTTTAGCTAGGGTCATGAAGTAACTGCTTATGGAAAAGGTAGAATTTGAAATGAAATTTAAGATTGATATGCTTAAAACTCAGTGTGATTGTTAAAGCACCATGGGAATCAAAAGTAGAAATTATTATATTTTAATACATATAGCAAGTAGAGCAGATCTCTTTTAACCAGCTTAAGTTTGTTGAATAACCAATGCCCTCTCTGGTTTTTTTTAAGTGTGATAATTACTGATGTTCATGACTTTGTAAAAATTATGGGCTGCTAACTCACTCTATACCAGATTTATACATTATTGCTTGTGCAAATTGATTATATGGTTTTTGTTTCTAAATGTATTCATACCAATGGTTCTTGTCATTACAGTTTTATTTTTTCATTTAAATGTAATGTGAACAAATGCAAGTACAAAAAATATGATCATTTTTCCCCACTAGACACTAAGTTAATACATTGGAAAGACAAGACTTAGATGACTCCCTTAAAATTGAATTAGTGTGAGTGGGAGGGGAGTTAAATATAAATATTTTAGATATAAAAGGATGATACTCTCACATTAGTTCCCAAGTATGTTTAGGAATGTACTCAATGCAAAGTAAACTACAATTGGAAGAAAAAATTAGTGTGTTTCATGAAGTTGGTGAATCCATACTTTAAAAAATGCCTAAGGGAGAAAGCAGGAGACAGCAGAAGCAGAGTCAGGTAGGACAGGCTCTGTGGGGGAGGGACTGAAACTCAGAGAAGCTACATTCATGGAGCATCCCCAGAGCTCTGGATCAAGCATAAGGGGCAGGGTGTCAGTTTCCCGCACCCAGCAGTGGAGAAATCATGGTATAAAGGAAAACATTGTGATTTAGGAGTCAATCCAGACACAGGATTCCCTCTGCAGTCACCCCACCCATCTTTTCAGACCACAATGCTATCAAATTAGAAATAAACAATAAGAAGACCAAGGAAATAAAGTCGTAATACATGGAAACCGAATAACACCTTGCTGAAAAGTGACTGTGTAAAAGAAGAAATTAAACATAAATTCACAGAGTTCCTAGAATCGAATGAGAACAAAAACACAACATACCAAAATCTCTGGGACATAGCAAAAGCAGTGGTGAGAGGACAATTTATTGCAAAAAGTACGTACATCCAAAAAGAAAACAGAACCAAAATCAACACATTGACACAGCATCTCCAACAATTAGAAACTGACCAACAGAGGGAAACTAGTCACCAAAAGACAAGCAACAATAAAGATAAGAGCAGAAATAAATGAGATGGAAACCAGAAAAATTATAGAAAGAACCAATAGGACAAGAATCTGGTTTTTGAAAAGAGCAATAAAATTGGCAAACCATTGGCAAATCTAACAAAAGAAAAGAGGGAGACGACACAAATAACTTGCATTAGAAACC
>NW_006408593.1:4811008-4846135 GCF_000296735.1 Chrysochloris asiatica | reverse complement strand
CCCTTCCAAAACTAAGACTCAAGGGGAATACAAGAGCAGACATGTGGTCTGGCTGGTGAACACATTGGTCACTGATAAGGGGAAAAGGGAGAAAAATAGCAATGAAGTTGGGAGCTAAGTCTGACCACATTCAATAGACTCCTGTGATCCCTGGTGGAGGCCTAGTTGGTCAGCAGTATGGCAAGACCCAGGGACTCCTGGGTCCAGAGGCAGTGACATGACCACAGAGGATTAAAGCAGAGAGTAAAGTGTCCAGCTGATATGAAGCGAGGGGAGATGCACAAGAATACTCATACTTGCAGATAGTACCCACTTGACCTGTCTTAAATGGCTGAATGATCAGAACTTGACTAGAAGAAAGGGGGGCGGGAAAGTAACCCACTACAATTTGATGAACTTTACCTATACTTACGGATGTAGTAGTTCAAAGAAAGGAACAAACTTTTCCAACGAGGATATCTCTCTCCCACCCCTTGGTACACTGTGTGACAGGGATGGGCAACTTAAACATTGGCTACACAAAATGGGAGGCTGTAAAGGCAAGAAGTGACTGGTTTACAAGCTTTCAAGAGGGAGCCTAGATCCCAAGGGCGTGGAGGAAGGGAGAATCTCCACTGAATTGTTTCCAATCTGTTGGGACAGGCTAATGAAAGGAGATGGGGATAAGACTCTTGTGGTACAATAGTGAATAAATGCCATCAGGACTGACTTGTGAGGGTCAGAAATGTACAGGTAGATGTTTTTTATGTTTTTCAACAAAAGGAGGGGAGTGATTGATTTTGCAGTCCAGGAGCCGAGGATCCTGGGCCCATCTAGGGAGAAGAGCAGAGTGCGGGACCCTACCCAGATAAGCAGTGCCACCAGAAATGGAGACAGAGACAATGACATGGACAGATGGAGTGCCTGGGGACACTGGACTCGGGGAGCGAGAGGGACTGTGGGGTGTACCCTTTGGTTATTTGATGACGCATGGAGGGGATTGTAATCATTGCAATGAAATGAAGTAACAATCGGATGCATGTAAAACTGACGTTCTTCCGTGTAAACCCATACAATTCACAATAAAAAGTTTTTTTAAAAAGGCCTAGGTAGTTTCCCCTTCAAAAGACTAGCAAAGGCCTAGGTTCTACTTTAAAAGCTTATCAAATGAGTATATATTTTGTACATTTTCTTAGATCAAAATCTTTAAAAGTTGTGTATTATTTGTTTTGACTTTTTTAAAATAAATTTATCAATCAGTGATAGAAAGTAAAAATGTTTCACAGCTCAGTTTTAGAAAAAAACTAAGAAAAACTTTGAATTGGGGTCTATTAAATTTGGACTATATTTTAGAAATTGTTAAAAGGGGACAGAGTAGGGACATGATCTAGAGCGTTTTTCTATGGGAAATCTGAACGTTGTTTAAGATGAAGTGTAATTGTGAGAAGCTAAATGTGGAGAGAATAGTAGAACTCTATTAAATAGTAGTAATAAGGTGTAAGAACTGTCAAGTCGGTTCTGACTCGTAGCTACCTTCCTTAGGGTTCCCTAGGAATGGCTGGTGGATTTAACCTTGTGGTTAGCAGTCCATTTCTTATCCTCTATTACTACAACTGGTAGCAAGAATAAAGTTAAAACTTGATGGCAAAGGAGGCATCTGAATTGCAGCGGCGATAGGACCGGAAGATCCTCATTTCTGCTTCTTATCCTTTCTTGATAAGAAAGCTAATGAGGGAAACAGAAAGAATGGTGGAGGCTTTCTCTGCTGCTTGGAAGCTGACAGACAGACAGACAGAACTTTGATAGAACATGAAGTCTCTAGGTTTGGGCTTTGTCATTAGACAGGTGGGAACGTGACTAAGCCAGCAGTGATCATCAGTCAGGACTCAAAGCACATTCAATAACACATGGATTAGTTTCCATTTGGAAGAAGAGTTTGATGAAACACATGCAGATGACAGAAACAATTAAGTCTGTAGTAAGTCTGGATGGAGACAAACTTGTTCACGTACAGAAATGGGATCTCAAAGAAAGATTTTGTAAGAGAAATTAAGGGTGGCAAAATGGCTATGACTCTTACTTTGGCAATGTGCTGGCTGTTCACCACTCTGAGAAGGCACAGAAAGGTGTTGTTTCCTGTAGTTCTCTGTGGTTGGGGCTGTAGTTCTCTGTTGACTACAGTCTCCATGCTATCCTTCCATTGTGGTAGAACAGTTGTTCGCTGTGTGTGAAGTGGAAAACCGTGACTTAAAAAAATATGTTTCTCTAATCTACTCCAGTTTTGATCTTCAAATTCATGTTTTATAATTCCCATTTAAAACTTTAAGTCACTTTTTAAAATAAAGAGATGAATACCTTTTTTTAAAAAAAAGATAAATTGATATTTTAAACATGGTATTTTAAAAATACTGATTTGGCAGTTAGTTAAATGTAGTGCCAATGAGATTGTAACCAAGTTTTAAGCTTGTTTTACTAGTTGAGTGACAAGGGCAGTGTCTTAATTATCTAGTGCTGCTGTAACCGAGATAACACAAGTAGATGCCTTATTTTTCTGTTTTCTCATACAGGATGATGAGCTCTAAGGAAGGCTTTCTCTCTTTTGTTGGTTTTGAGGGAAGGTCCTTGTCTCTTCTGTGGGTAGAGCGGATGATTTCTCAGGTGCAACTCAAGGAAGTGAGACTCGCACAGGAAGGCTAGAAAACAAATAAAATGTGGTACTCACGGATTGAAAAGCAAAAACCGCAGTGCACCTTGACAGCATACTACACAAGGGTTACACCCAGGGACAGCACAACAAGATGGCTCCTAGGACAGGGTTTATGTATGGAACACAAGGCAGGCTCTCATAATTAATATGGATTGAAGTCATTTTGGTCAGTTTAAAAGTTTCTAATTGTGCTACCTTGAATTTTTTTTTATGTGACTTTTGTGTTCTAAGTCTTCTTAATACCCAGCAAATGACTGGGTGGAACCAGGAAAATGAGGTATACAGGATTCTAAGGCTGGGATTGGTTAATTTTGCCCTACAGCTAGATTTAAAAGGAACAATCTCAGAAGTAGAAATGGAAGAACTCAGGATCATCAAGAATTAAAAGCGTGACTGGCACATGAGATCCTTACCTAGAGAATCAGCGACTGCAGAGGTGTCAACAGAGGCGATGGCATGGAGTGACTGAGTAAAGCTGTGTGCCTGTAGGCAGAAGACTGGCTTGAGGAATGTGCCCTTTGGGCATTCACAGGCTAACTAAAATAACTTTATAACACATGCTCAATCAGCGTAGAGGTCAAGGGACCACATGGCTGAGAGACCTAAGACAAGAGTGGAACATACGTACAGATGTTCCTGACTGACAAACTGCTATGTCCTGAACTGGTTTTGATCCTGAATTGTACCCTGTTCAGTTCCCTAATAAACCTCATAATTGTGAGTATTGTTATGAGGTCATTACAATGGATTATCAAGCGCAGATGTGAAGCAGAGAGTGCTGTGGGAGGGATGAATAGTCCACTTCATAGCAATTGGCCTGGGGCTGGCTTGGAGTTTGATTCTCCTTCCCCCTTGTGAAGTCAGGAAAAGACAGACATGGTCTCCTACACGGTTTTAGCACTAGTGCATTACCATGGGAAAAGAGAGACATTTGAATCATGGCCACCTATATGAGGCATGGCCAGAAGGCCAAGGAGTAACTAGAACCGTTGTGATGCTAGGTTATGAAATAATAATGATTTCCTAGCATCAGAGACCACATGGGGCATGCTCTGATGATCAGTCAGTGACCACAACTGTTGGGAGTTTTTGTAACAAGAGGGGACTGGCCACTCCAGAAATGGGGCAAAAGGGAAATTAGGAAAAATTAATGGATGCCCAGGCAGCGAAATATGTAGTCAACAAATTGGCCTTCTTGACAATTGTTGCTTTTGTTAGGTGCCATCAAGTCGGAACCGACTCATAGTGACCCCATGCACAGCAGAACAAAACAATGTCCGATCCTGGGCCAACCTCACTACCGCTGCCACACTTGACGCCATCAATGATGCCAGCTAGCCGGTCCATCTTGTTGGGGGTCTTCCTCTTTTTCTCTGACCCTCCATTTTACCAAGCATGATATCCTTCTCCAGCTACTGTTCCCTTCTGACAATATGTCCAAAGTATGAGAGGCGAAATTTAGCCATCTTGGCCTCCAAAGAGCACTCTAGCTGCACTTCTTCCAAAATAGATCTGTTGGTTCTTTTGGCAGTCCATGACACTTTCAGTATTCTCCTCCAACACCACAATTCAAAGGCATCAATTCTTCTACAATCTTCTTTATTCACTGTCCAGCTTTCGCATCCATATGAGGTTATTGAAAACATCATGGCCTGGGACAGGCGCACCCTAGTCCTCAAGGTGACATCTTTGCTCTTTAACAGTAGCAGATTTGCCTAATGCAATACGTCGTCTGATCTCTTGACTGCTGCTTTTGCGAGTGTTGATAGTTGATCCAAGAAGAATGAAGTCCTTGACTACTTCAATCTTTTCTCCATTGAGAAGAATGTTGTTTATTGGTCCAGTGGTGAGGATTTTTGTTTTCTTGACACTGAGATGCAATCCATACTGAAGGCTGTGCTCTTTGATCTTCATCAGTAAATGTTTCGAGTCCTCTTCACTTTCAGCAAGCAAGGTTGTATCATCTGCATATCGCAGGTTGTCATAAACACAAGGCTGGAACCTCACTTGTGGAGTGAGGTGTCTCCCATCACTTAATCTGATGAGTTAGGTGTGTTGACCAGTGGAACTAGAACTGAATCTCTTTGGACTGAGGCTTATAGAGGAGACGACTACCTGCAGTGTTGTGAGTTATTTAATGTCTCTTCTAGCCATAGTCTTTGTAAACTCCCACCAAATAACAGTTTGGACCTGATGAATCTCTGTCTGGGAAAATGAGAGAAGATGCTGGTAGAATGACATGATTCAGCTGTGGATGTTAAAAAAGTGATCATGAAAGCCTGAACCTCTAAATTATATAAAATGAACCATCATCAAAGCAGAAATGAGGGCTTTGCTACCATCAGTAAAGATCCAGAAATGGAACACATACTTTGGATCCCAAGATCACTGTGCATTGAACCTTCTCCACTCAAAGGCGGAAAGCTGTGACAAGGAACCAAGAACCAGAGCATGAGAGAGAGTTGTGTGTTTACCAGCACACAGAGCAAGTAAAGCTGAGTGACTTTGGGCGGGAGGTTTGCCTGTAGAGTGGGCTGCCTTCAGGCATGTAAGTGATAGAGCTACATTTGCTGACCCATGGAGCTAGAGTCAAATGCTTTCAGGTTATAGCTTATGGTAGAGCAGTGTTCCTTTGGGCATTTATCAGTGTCCCTAAAAGAACTTTCTAGGAGTTCTGCCATGGTACTGTAGGATCAGCACTGGACTGCTAACTGCAAGGTCAGCGTTTCAAACCCACCAGCCACTCCTTGGAAATCCTATACAGGTTTGTTATGAGTCAAAACTGACTTGACAACACTTAACAACAGCAACAGAAGAGCTCTGTTAACATCACCTGGACTGAGAGAATCCTGCATTTGGGCTTGGCTGAGGAGAAGCTGTCCTGATTGAAAGAAATATGCTCTGTGCATTTTCTGGCCCAGTCTTGTAACCTGTTCATTTCCTTAATTAACCCATATCTGTGAGTAAGGTGCCTGAGTACTCTGAGGCCATTACAATGAATGATTAAGCCGACCTAGGGAGTAGAGGTTTGTAGGAGGGCTGGTTTGGTGCATCCGTGTTTAAAGACGCCCTTTGGATATTTATCAGCTGTTCCAAAAGAGTGTTCTAACATTACCTGGGTGGTCAATGGGTCATGAGCCAGAGAGAGGCATGCCTGCAGACATGTCTGAGCAGAAGCTGGACTAACCAATGAAGTTTATCCTGAGTGTTTTTGATACTCTATTGTAACCTGTGAACTTCCTTAGTAGACTTTGTTGAGTTGTTTGTGTGCTCTGTATGGCCATTGCAATGACTTATTGAACCCAGCTGATAAGTAGATAGAGACGGCTGTAGAAGGAACAGTTAATATCAAAATAGGTAAGGAATATTGGAGGGTGAAGGTAGATCTGACCTCAGCCTCATAGAAATTGACCTTGAAATGATGCTGAGTTTGATTATTCCTCACCATGGTGAAATTAAAGGAGGCACCATCCCCATACTAGTACTTACAAGAGACAAGGAAATATCCCCAGAGGCTACAGAGAAAGAAAGTGATCTCCCTCTACCTGTCCTTGTCGTTGATAAGTGTCATCGAGTCATTTCTAACTCTTATGCATGCTAGGCACAACAGAATGAAGCATCACTTTGTCTTGTGCCATCCTCACAATTGCTGCTACCCTTGAGCCCATTGTTACTGCCAGGGTACTCCGTATCATTAGGGGTCTCCCCTTTTTACACTGATAATCCACCTAACCAAGCATGATATCCTTATCCCAGGACTGGTCCCTCCTGATAATGTCTGAAGTATGAGAGACGAAGTCTGGCTATCTTGGTTTCTAAGGAACATTCTGGTTGTACTTTTTCAAATACAGAATTGTTTGTTCTTCTGGAAGTCCATGGTATTTTTAATATTTTTTCTCCAACATCATAACTCGAATGCATCAGTTCTTCTGTGGTCTTCCTTATTCAGTATCCAACTTTCATATGCATATGAGGCTATTGAAAATACCACAGCTCGAGTGAGACACACCTTTGTCCTCGAACTGTTATCTTTGCACTTGGACACTTTAAAGTGGTCTTGTACAGTTTTGTCTAACGCAATGCCACTTGATTCCTTAACTGCTGCCTCCCTGATTATTGATGGTGGATCCAAGCAAAATGAAGTCTTTAACAACTTTATCGTTTATACATTTATCATGATGTTATTTATTGGTTCGGTTGTGAGGATTTTTGTTTTCTTTATGAGTACAACCTGTATCTTTATCACTATTTTAAGTTCTCTTTGCTTTCAGCAAGCAAGGTTGTATCATCTGCATATCACAAGTTGTTAATGAGTCTTTTCTGAAATTCTGATGCCAAATTCTTCATATAATCCAGTTTCTCGGATTATTTGCACAGCCTACAGATTGAATAAGTATACAACCTTTCCTGATTTAACACTGTTCAGTGTTCCCATGTTCTGGTCAATGACTTCCTCCTGGTCTATATATAGGTTCCTTATGAACACGATTAATTTTTTTTTAAATACTCATTCTCTACAGTGTTGTCCATAGCTTGTTATGATCCACACACACAAAACCCATTGACCATTGCAGAGTCAATAAAGCACAGATAAACATCCTTCTGGTGTTCTCTGCTTTCAGCCAAGATTCACCTGACACCAGCGATGATATTCCTGTTTCCACATCCTCATCTGAATCCAGCCTGAACCTGTTGTACATCCCTTTCAATGTACTGTTGCAGCCATTTTTGAATTCTTAAAATGTTACTTTTATGTGATATCATTGACCAATGTGTTACTTTTATGTGTAATATTTTCCAGTGATTTCCATATAATGTTGGACCACCTATAGTTGGCCTGGGCACAAATCTGAATATTTTTCATCAGTTGGCCAGGTAGTTTTCTTCCAAATTTGTTGGCATAAATGAGTGAGTGCCTCCAGTAGCGCATCAGTTTGTTAAACTATCTAAATTTGTATTCCCTCAATTTCCAGAGCTTTGTTCTTTGCCAATGACTTCAATACACCTTGAACTTCTTCCTTCAATAACATTGACTATTGATCATATGCTCCCTGTAGAAACAGTTGAACATTGACAATTTATTTTTGGTATAGTGACTCGCTATATTCCTCCCATTCTCTTTTGATGCTTCCTGCATCATTCAATATTTTGTCTATTTTGTTGTTGTAGTTAAGTGCTGTCAAGTCAGTTGCAACTTATAGTGACCCTGTATAGGGTTTATGAAAAGCAGCTGGTAGATTTGAACTGTATGCCTTATGGTTCATAATCCAGTGCTGATCTTACAGTACCAGGAATTCATTAAACATAGAACAATTCACAAATTTGTGTGTCATTCTTATAAAGGGTCACTCTGATCTTCTCTGTATTGTTCCAGTTTTAGTATCTGTGCTGCCTATAGAATCCTTAACTATTTCAAGTTGAAGCTTGAAATTTTTCTTCTTTCTTTGAGGTTGAAGAATGTTTAGTGTGTTCTTCCCTTTTGATTTTCTAACTCCAGGTGTCTTATTGATCACACTGTGGAATTTTCTGCTCAACTTTTTTACCTCCTCATTCCTTCCATGTGCCTTAACATCTCTGCTGGAAAGCATGTTTCAGACAGCCTTTTTACATTCACTTTGGTCTTTTCCTTGTTTCTTTTCTTCTTAATGACCTTTTGCTTTCTTCATGTATGATGTTCTTAATATCATCCCATAACTGTTCTGGTCTTCAGTTGTTAGGGTCTTATGCATCAAATCTGTTCTTGAGGTGATCTCTATATTCAGGTGGAATATGTTCAAGGTCAAACTTTGGTTCTCGTGGACTTGTTTTCATCTTCTTCAGCTTCAGCCTAGACTTGCACATAAGTAATTGATGATCTGTTCCACTGTCTGCTCCTGGCCTTGTTTTTGCTGGTGATATGGAGATTTTCCACTGTCTTTTCCCACAGATGTAGTCTTGGTCTCTGTATATGCCATCTGGTCCATGCATAGAGTTGTCTTTCATGTTTAGAAAAAGTATTTGCAAAGAACAAGTCATTTGTCTTGCAAAATCAGATCATGTGATTTTCAGCATAGTCTCCATCACCAAGGCATGTTTTCCAACTACTGATCCTTCCTCTTTCTTTTTAACGTTGTCATTCAAATTACCATTAATTATCAGTATGTCTTGATTGCATGTTTGATCAGTTTCAGACTGATGAAGTTGGTAGAGTTTTTCTATTTATTCATTACTGGCTTTAGTGGTTGATGGTACATTTGAATAATAGTGGTATGAATTGGTATCTCTTGTAGGTGTATGAATATCATCCTATCTCAGACAGCATTATCCTTCAAGGTAGATCTTGAAATGTTCTTTTTCGTGATGAACGTGCCTCTATTCTTCTTCTATTTGTCCATCTCAGCATAGTGAACTATATGATTGTCAGATTCAAATGACCTATACCAGTCCATATTAGCTCAGTAATGCTTCAGATATCGATCTTCATGCATTCCATTTTATTTTTGAGATGTTCCAATTTTCCTAGATTCATTCTTCATACATCTGTGTTCTGATTATTAGTGGATATTTGCAGCTGTTTCTCCTCAGTTTGAATTGTGCCTCATCAGTAAATGAAGGTCCTGAATGCTTTACTCCACTCATACCATCAACGTCAACTCTACTTTGAGGAGGCAGCTCTTCCCTACTCTTCTTTCAGTGACATCCAACTCGAAGGGCTCATCTTTCAGCACTGTATCTGACAATACTACTCTGGTGCTATTCATAATGTTGGAGTCCTGGTGCAGCGCTGTGAGTTAATGCACCAGACTGCAAAGCCATTTGAACTGCAAGGTCAGTGGTTCAAGCTCACCAGATGCTCCTTGGAAACCCTATATGGGAACACTGTGGGTAGGAACTGACTCGACGGCACTTAACAACAACATTCATCATGTTCCATAATTCAGTATTCTGGTTCTACCCATTTATAAGGTTTTCAGTGGTTAAATATTCAGAAGTTATCTGACTCTCCTGCTTTCTAGTCTGTTAGTCTTGAAGCTCCTCAGAAACCTTCCCACTATGGGTGACCCAGTTGCTATTCAAAATACCAGTGGTATGGTTTCCAGTGGCATAGCAACAGGCAAGCCACCACAGGACCACAAAGTGACAGACAAGTGGTGGAACACATATTTTACAGGAATATAACCCATTCCATCATAGTATTTTCAAACAATAGTTGTTTTTTATTTCTCACAATTTTGTGGTTTGGCTAGGCACGTTTTCCTTTTTTTTTTTTTTTTTTTTTATTGTTGGGGGCTTATTCATAGACTACCTTCAGATGGAAGATCCAAGGTATACTTAGCCACACCTTTGAGGTTCCTGGGTTCCATCCAAATGACTGCTCATCCTTGGATATTCTAATGAGACTTCATTACTTCTTTAGTACCATTTTCAGGGCAATGTTTCAGGAAGTTGATAAGTGAAATTGAAAGACCTTTTATGACTTAAACTTTGTTAGTCACGTAACATATTATCTGTCACATGTAGTCAAAACACTCATGTTGCCATCCCACATTGGAGTTGAGGTAACCAGAATCCACTTCTTGATTTGAGGAGCTGTACAATTCCCAGCTAAATTTTTCAGTCTATCATACTGTTATTATTTTATTGTTATAATAATGAAATGAAGATGTTTGAAAAAGTATTTGCTTATCATATTAATAAGCATGTTATTTTCAGTTGCCTTGTTTATTTTATACTGTAATGAAAATGATGCTGATAATAATAATGGCTGGTATGATTTTACATACAAATAAGCATATATATCTCAAAATATTTTGTTTGGAAATCTCATTACTATCATGCATTCACACAAATAATGCACATTATAGAGTTTTTGCAAACTGTGCAACTTCATTCACGTGTAGGTTTCCTCTGCACGCTATGTTTGTGCGTATTACTTATATGGGTGTGTTACATGTGAAAATATATTGTAATGAGTTTACTGGTTATTTCTTGTTTTTAATAAGACGTATTCTTTGACAATGAGGCTTTTTCTTTGATGACTGCCTTTGATGAGTATATCTTAAATATTTTTATTCCATAATGCAACATAGGCTTTTTATTAAGTGATTTTGTAGAGATTGTCATAAACATTGTCTGGCCTCTCTTTGTCACATTAGATGGTAATGGGCAAAGTCTAGAGACTCGGGTTATCCTCCAGGGGTGCTGTGGTCAGGACTGTATAACAGTCATTCTGTTTTCTCTGAGTCCTCATAAATTCTAGGCAAACACACTAATGGTTCCAGCTCTCTCTCTTAAATATTCATTTCCTCTCAGTTTTCCACCTGATAACTCATGTCCAAAGAAAGTTATCCTCTCCTGAGTCTCATGTGTCAGCTTCCCCACCCTCACTCACTGCCTCAGATCCAGACACCCCAGCCTCTGTATTCTTAACTAGCTTAAATACATATGTATCTCTTTCTGCAGCTCCTTAAAAAAAAAAAAAAAAATGATAGGGTAAAAAGCCTACTCTTTCTCCTGAAGAATGGACTTGATGTGCATGTAGAGACATTTTTCAGCTTTCATTTCCCAGATTCTTGAAAATTGTCAGGCTGAGTGAAAGGGATAATGAATAGAGGGAACTTTTTTTTTTTTTTTTCTGGGATTTTTAAACATGAAAGGGATATTTTTATTCATAAATAATCACTGTTAAAATAGTATAACTAGCATTCATGTTAATGACTAAATGTCTGTTTATAGATGGTTTACTTTTAACACTTCAGAAGCAGCAAGAACTGAGGAGTTTGTTGTTCAGAAGTTACCGTTGGGGGCCTGGACTAGCTTTATTTTATTCAGTGTTTGTATGTAAATACTGAAGGTTAGAGAAAGGGTAAGGACAGTTCATGGCTTACCAGCACTATTGAATGGATCATGCATAACAGAAGTCTTGGGCTCATAGGAATGAGGTTTTATGTTTCACTGAAAAGTGCTTGAGATGGGACAGTCTTGGATTAGGGGGCACAAGACAAGGTTAGAGAGATGGTGTGCAATTTACTAGACTTCAATTTTCTAATAAGCCTAATACCTCAGTTTCTTCATCTCTAATTCTATGCTACTATCTATCTTGTAATCATAGATTATGGGGATAAAGTATAATAATATATATTAAATCACTCCTTAAACTCTTAAGAGGTCGTACAATTGTAGCCTACCATCGTTGATACTACGTACAGCACAATCATTATTTTCTAGAACTCTTCTAACATTAAAATTGTATTAACTCACCAAAGGAAACCAGCAGGTCATATCAATATGCAACTGTGAAGAACCCAGTGATAGGCATTTAGTTTTCAAAAATCAATTGCGTAAGTCCAGGAGAGCGAAACCATGCTGTGGCGACAGTTCACATGGAATGTTCCAAATTGATCTCAAGCTTAATATGAATCCATAGTGTGATGTGACTGCACAGGATACACTATAGTCTCCAGTATTATTAAGAAGATAGTTTGCATGACTTGGGAACTTGTAGCCCTACTTTGCCCTAAACCAGTAACATCTGAAATAGTCTGCAATTCCAATCATAAGATTTGAAATCAAGCTTTTGTATTGTGTTGCCTTTATTCATATCTGTTGTTGTCGTTAAGTGCTGTTGAGTTGGTTCTGACTCTTAGCGACCCTGTATAGGGTTTCCAAGGACTGGCTGGTGGATTTGAATTGCCAACCTGCAGTTAGCAGTTCAGTGCATACTCTACAGTACTACATCAGGATTTCATTGATCTCTACCTGTGCTTATATTCTAGGTTGAATTATCTAAAGCTTAGTGGTATAATAAAGGGTACTATGTAATGGGGAGAAGATGACAGGAAGAAGAATTTAAAATACATATTTTGTAAAGATTAAACAAATGGAGGGACATTGTGTTAGTTGAGGATTTATCATTGGCTCTGAGCACAAAGGTCGTCATTTTCAGAGTTCACAAGTGGAGCATCAGTGTAGACTACATACATATTGCTTATCAAACCTGCCGCTTATCAGTGAGACAGAGATCCATATACATAAAAACCTAAAACCTGAGATGTAGTAAGGGCCATGAGAACAAGGACTGGATTTCTTAGCTATGGAATAAAGTGTTCAGTAAAGTTGTAAATATTGCAGAAAACAGATGGTACCCTAAAGAAGGTAATTGCAAGTATAATAAAGGTGTTCTTTATAAAGAAATCTTTTGGATTAATATAAATCTTCTGGAATAAGAGAAATCAATTTCTGGATTAAGGAATCTTTTGAAAGTGGTAAAACACCTTGAACCTAGCCAAAGTGGGTGGCTTTTAGGATCTTTAGACTTGAAAAGGCAAAGACCATTGTCAGTATTTACTAGATCCCATGAGAGATGTAAAGGAGCTCTGGTAGCGTAGTGGTTACGAATCAGGCTGTGAACCGCAAGGTCAGCAGTTTGAAACTACCAGCTGTTCCGCAGGAGAAAGTGAGGCTTTCTGTTCCAGTAAAGAATTACAGCCTCGGAAACCCTGTACAGGGTCGCTATGAGTCAGAACCGACTCCACGGCACATAAAAACAACAACAACAACTTGAGAGATGTAAATGGAGGAGCGGGCAGTTAGCCTGGATGGTGCCATGGTTTATGATAAAACAATACAACCAATGCCAAAAGTGGCCCAGATGGGAAAAGCATGAGGAATAAACAGCTAGTTATCTTTCCTCACAACCTCTGATATTTCTGCTGTTGCCTGTATTGATCAAAGTCAACCTGAAACTAGGGAGCAACCAAGCCTAATAAAGCTGTCCATAATGATTTGTCATCTAAGGTAGAGTATAGGGTAGAAAATCATAAAAAGCCAACTTGAAAGGTCAAACACAGGAGAGCCAGCACACTACTCAATACTAAACACCATCCTGGAACTCAGTAGGTATTTGTTGAATGGATAAATGGCTGGCTGGCTAGCTGGGTAGGTGGATAGATGGATGGATGGATAGAAGGGTAACCGAAATTTATTTACTTGTTAATTTTCAGTGAATAGTTGTCATTTTTCTGGTAGTTTATTTTTGAAAGCTCAGCCTCTGAAGCCCTATGTGTGGAGAGTCTGTAACTGTGTGAGTCTTGGTACATGACAGGCCTCTGCATTCCAAATAAAAACTTAAAAGGTCAGATATTTGATAGAATTTTTCTATTATTATGCTTTTCAATCTGATGCTCTGGTCTAGGACTTGAAATCAGAGGGGAAATTCTGCCCATGTTTCTAGTACTGGCATCCAGGACTGGGTAGATAAAGAAGAGGAAGCGATGCCGCCTCTAGTTCCTACGGTCCAATGGCAGACTGTGTGTCATTCCAGCTGCTGGCTTCTTGGTTTCAGCCAATTTTCTGAATTGGGTTGTTTTCATTTCCTATTGATTCTGTCTGTTCCTTCATATGCATCCAATAAATTCTGTTCCTGCTTAAGTTAGTCAACATTTGCTTCCATTATTTGCATAGAAAAAAGAGATCAAAACGTTTTATGTTTGTCCAAAAGACTTAAAGATACCAGATCAAAATTTCTTTCTCTCCTCTAAAACTCTCCAAAAAGGACTCAGCTACTGTTTTTATGAAGGTAAATATTTCTATATAAGCCTGCATTCATAGATTGTTTCAGTAGTAAAACTTAAAATTTATAATTACAATATCAAAGTAATGTCCCATGCCTACTTACACAAAATTTATGATTTATTTCAGTAGTTGCTATCTTCTACACCCAATCAGATTTATCCTGAGTTAGGCCAAGACAGAGAGGATCTCATGGGAAACACAGGAGGCGGGATACTGAAAGGCATGGAGTCTTATGGGTGGTGAACATAAGGTTTTAGGGTTATTCTTCTTTTGTATTCAAAGACCCTTAGCCATGAAGTTATAAATTCTAGCTTTTGCCCTAGTCCCTTAGGATTTTTGAATGGCCATTAAATTCCCCACCCCCAACATGTCTGCCATGCAGTTGATTCCCATTCATTGAAAGTAAACCTATAGGACTGAGTAGAACTGCCCCATGGGATTTCCAAGGTTGTAAATCTTTATGAACACAGATCGCATGTCTTTCTTCCATGGAGCTGTTTGTTGGTAGGTTCAAACCTTTCAGTCAGCAGCCAAAATACTTAACCTTGGCACCAGCAGGATTCGTGGAGAAGGTCATTGTGGTCAAGTGCCATCCAGTCAGTTCTGATTCACAGAGACCCTGTATAGAGTTTCCAAGAAACACCTTATTTAATCCAGTGCTTATCCTACAGCGCTACACCAGGACACCAAAAGACCATTGGTTTCATGCCATTACTAACATGAAATTTAGGTAAGCATCCAATAAGTTATAATTGGCTAGATGAGCAAACATTTTCTAGCAACTAACTGGAGGAAGCAAACTGACTTACCTAATGGAATTGCCTTCACTTTAATAAATCTTCCATGTGTCTTCCTCAAGTGCTACAAACCCTGTTTTGTGTATTCTTCCAGAAAACATTGACTTTGTCTTATAATGGCTTCTCCATTCACTAGTTGTGTCACCTTAGGGAAGTTGTCTAATCTCTGTGCATCTCATATATATATTTTTTTCTATCTGCAAAATTGAGATAATCATAGTTGCTATTGTTGTTCAGTGCCTTTGAGTCAGTTCTGACTCATAGCAACCCTGTATAGGGTTTTTGGGGAGCAGATGGTGACTTTGAACCTCCGATCCTGTGATTCAAACCCATCTTCCAGTCTAGTGCATGGTCCCACAGCACCACACCAAGATTCAATAGTAGCTATCTCAAATATTAGACAGGAAGATTAAAGAGAGTTTTATTTATTTTAGGGATTTAATAGTGAATAGTTGGTCCATATAAATGAGTGTTATAGCTTAAAGAGATTCACAAATATCAGCAGGGAACATTAAAAATCTGCAATAATAAACAGGTAAATCAAATAATATGACTAAAAAATCATAGAAACCTTTATTAAACAAAAATATCAAACTGTGAATCTGTTGTTTCTTATCATATTTCCCATCTAGGTCTATACAATTCTAAAGGCAGAGTTTCCATCTCTTTGACTCCCAAGATCAGTTCAAACTTACCATTCGCTGCTTGGAAACTGTATACAGTGTTGATATGGGTCAGAACTTACTTGACAACACTTAAAAACAACAACCTTCCCAAAGAATTCAGTGCTCTTCGATTTATATCACATCAAAACAACAGTTTTGGCAAACCAGAGGGACTCCAACTATGCTTCTTTGAAATAGTCTCTGAGTTTTGGGAACAAAAAGAGGTCTGAAGGGGATAGATAAACATCAGGGCTTTAGGGTGGATGGGCATGAGTTTGCCCAATGAGATTTTGTAGCACAGCTCTTGCTACCCTTAAAGAAAGAGAGGATGCTTTATTGTGATTGGAAAAAAAAAAAAATTCCTTGGTGCAATTTCCCAGGCCTTTTTCGGACCAATGCAGCTTCCAAATTTCTTGAAACTTCTTGATAGTACTGTGATTGCCCTATGTCCTGCAAGAAAATCTATCAAGATTACCCTTTTGGAATTTCCAGAAATACAGTCACTGATTACAGAGACTTGGTACATGTTTTATGTGGAATAAGCCTGAGCTTGTATGAAATGGAAACCTGATAGTAATACTTTTTGACTTAGCTTCATAAAATATTAGAGTGGAATGACATGTACATTGGCCTTCATTTAACCCTGACTGGGTTGCTTGCTTCATTCATAGTAACTCTAAAAAGGAAACAAGCAAACAGAATAGAAACAACACAGAAAATGCTCTGGACGAGCGTAACTGTTCTGTGTGTAAAGAAGGGACCGGAATTTCACTGGGAAGACTTCATACATAGAACACTATGATGTAATGAATAACGTCCTTGACAACATCCTGACAATGAATGATGAGTTCCACGTGGCTGTTTATATTTTAACAACCCTCAAACTAGGTCAATGGCAGTACAATGAAATGTACTTCACTAAAAGAACAGTAGCTCACTACATACAAAGTGGGAGAGGTTCTGGAGCTGGAAGAAAGAGAAAGAGAACTGGGTGTGGGGAGGGATGAGGAGAAGTGTTTTTAGACAAAGAAACAACTCTGTTGATTGTAGACTGAATGACTTTATCATCATGATGGAATAAGGGCTTGTTGTTGTTGTTCTTGTGTAGTGTTATTGAGTTGGATCTGACTCATAACGTGTAGGGTTTCTGAGGAGCAAGTGGGAGGTTTGAACTACCGACTTGTACTTAGCAGTCCAGTGGTTGTCCTTTAGTGCCACACCAAGGCTGTAGGGACATCATCAATGTGATTGGTAAAGAAGGGAATGGATTTGGATCAAATATCAATAAAAAACAACTTCAGATCTAGGCTTTTGACTTTTTGTAAGAAAGGAGTAAGAGAGAAATTCTGCATTCTGTGTTTAACTCAAGCTCCCAGCAACCCTACATTCAAGTTCAGCTTATAGGGCTTTTAAATGTTCAGAGTTCAACCTGCAGCATGTTGGATGTATGACAACTTTGGGGGGGCTGAGGAAGCTGTCAAAATAAATTGCCCTCATAATGCAAGAGGGAAGCCAAGCTTGCATTCCCTCTTGATGCTGTGAATGTGCAGACTCAGCTAGAAAACAGCATTGTGATTCAGAAGCTCACAGGATTAAGGAGATATATTGGTCAAGGGTGAATTTCCAAGGACGTGCCTTTGGAATTTCTTTGTAGTTCTTTGGTTTTTGCAAATAAATCAGTTTCATTTTCCTGGGGCAATGCTTTTATGATACACACATCGACATTTAGCAAAGGAATGAGCCATTCTAGTGGTAGTAATTTTTGGAATTATTGCCTAAGCTGCCTTTTCCTTACCTCAGGTCAGTCACCTTTGACTTTTAAATGCTGGTCTTTAGCATAGGAGAGTTTCACTGCTATCAATATCTTTCACTATTAAAAGGGGTTTTATGGCTCATGAAGCATTTAAGTTCCCATTTTTAAATTCTAAATGAAAATGAAAACAAAATAAACAAATATGAATTTTACTTTAATTTCTTATTAATAAAGAGATTTTTTTCTCCATTCTTGAAGCATTTCTATTGGACCATTGTGTTCATTCTTTCAATAATGACGAGGTTTGAGGTTAGGCGGGATTTGGGTTGTGCTTTTTAACAATTTCACACAGCCACAGAAAGATACACTTTGACATGAGACTTCAACTTAGTATTTTGACAGTTGTTGAGTGCTCTCGAATTGCTTCAGACTCATAGTGACCCTGCATAGGATTTTCAAGAAGCACCTGATGGATCTACTGACCTTATTGTTAGCAGTCCAGTGCTTATCCTGTGCTGCCACAACAGGACTCTGTTTTGAATCTACTATATAATTGTTATTGTTGTTGCTGGTGAGTGCCATCAAGTTGGTTCCAACCCATAGCAATCCTATATAGGGTTTCTGAGGAGTGACTGATGAACTTTAATGGCTGACCTTGTGGTTAAAACCAGCTTTGTTGTCCAGCGTATTAACCCAGGCACCACACCAGGGACTCCATAATATAATTACATGAAAGAAAATTTTTAAATGATGACCAAAATAAGAAGAAACCAAACCCACTGCAATCAAGTTGATGTCCACTCATAGCGAACTCTGTATAGGGTTTCTGAGGCTGTAAATCTTTATGGGAACTGGAAGTCTTATCTTTCTCCCATGGAGTGGCTGGTAGATTTGAACTGCCAGCTTTGTAGTTAAGTGTCTATCTTTTCTTTCTTTCTTTCTTTCTTTTTTTCTTTCTTTCTTTCTTTCTTTCTTTCTTTCTTTCTTTCTTTCTTTCTTTCTTTCTTTCTTTCTTTCATTTTTCTTGCCACTTTTTATATACATATACAAATCTGTATAATCCCACTTATGATGTGTGGACTGATATTTGTATTCTCCTACTCTAGTAGCATAGTGGTTACGAATCGGGCTGCTATTCTCATGGTCAGCGGTTCAAAACTACCAGCTGTTCCATGGGATAAAGATAAGGCTTTCTGCTCCTGTAAAGATGTACAGTCTTGGAAACCCTGTACAGGGTCGCTATGAGTCAGAACTGACTCCACGGCACATAACAACAACAACAACATTGCTATTCACAAGACCTTTTTAAAGTGTTGAAGAGCAAAGATGTCAGCTTGAGGACTAAGGTGCACCTGACCCAAGCCATGGTATTTTCAATAACCTCATATGCATGCGAAAACTGGACAGTAGATAAGGAAGACTATAGAAGAATTGATGCATTTGAGTTATGGTGTTGGAGGAGAATATTGAAAGTGCCATGGGCTGTTAAAAGAACCATCAGATTTGTGTTGGAAGAAGTGCAGCCAGAGGGTTCCTTGAGGCCAAGATAGCCAAGTTTTGTCTCTTACACTTCAGACATATTGTTAGGAGGGACCAATCACTGGAGAAGGATATCATGTTTGATAAGGTGGAGGTCAGAGAAAAAGAGGAAGACCCCCAATGAGATGGATTGGCCAAATGGCAGCATTGATGGACTCAAGTGTGGCAACAATAGTGAGGTTGGCCCAGGATCGGGCAGTATTTTGTTCTGCTGTACATAAGTTCGCTATGAGTCAGTACCGACTCAATGGCACCTAACAACAACAACATTGCTATTCAACATTATATCACAAAATACGTGTGATTTCACTTAGTGATTATCATTGCTCTTATAAAGTTTGTTTAATATTTTGTTGTGTAGTTGAGTACTTGTATCAGCATTTGCTCTACAATCTAATATGCCAACATTATGTGGCTTAAGAAAATTATTTGGTTGTCAATTCTGTGGGCCAGTAATTTGAGCTGAGCTTCCTCATGTACCAGCGGTTTACTGTACGTAGTTGTTGGATCACTTTGTATTGGTGGGGCTTTGTTTGTTTTCAACTAGAGAAACAGGGTGCCTAGATGACACAGGCTTTTCATTCTCTAGTTTTTTAACCTGAATTTGTTCATATGGTGGCTCTCAGGATTCCAGTGAAGAGTTAAGAGCTAGACTTGGAGCCAATACCAGGTTATTTCCAAGGCATTCATTGTCCAAAGCCAAGCCTAAAATAACACCTGTTTCAAGTGGTGAGGAATTGCATTCCATCTCTTAATAAAAAGAATTGCAAAGTCACGTTGCAAAGAGTGTGGTTACATGGAAGAGTAGAAACTCCTGTGTATTTTGCAATATTAATGTCTTTATTAAGGATAAACAAGAAAAAGCTATCTAGTGACCTTCATTGGGCTGAAAGCTTTTGCTTGTCTGTTTGTGTTTCTCTACTGAATGACATCAAGAGCTCAAATAAAAAGCTCTGAATAAATTCTGGGTAGTAAAATGAGTAATTGAGGTGTATGACTGTCATTATGATGCCATTGAATTAATTGTGGGATTTAAGAACCATTTCCCTCATTTCAGCAACTGTTGATATTCTCATTTTCTACATTTTTTACCTCCCTACCACCTTGCCTTCATATTCATTCTCTAAAATGAATGTAGTATACAGTATTACTAATGAGAGTTAGTAAGGTCTCAATAAATAATCATTGTTGTTGTTATATATATTGTTGCTGTTGTTAAGTGCTGTCTAGTTGGCTCTGTTTCACAGTGACCGTATATAGAGTTTCCCAGGGGAAGCTAGTGAGTTAGAACCACCAACCTTAAGATTAGCAGTTCAGTGCTTATCCTACAGTGCCATACCATATTGCCATTATATTCTGATCTTTCCACAAGCTTTTCTGCAACCACACTACCTTTAGCTACCTTTTCTCTGCTCTAGATTTGACATTCACAGTTCATTTATTCAAATATAATTAAATGTACTATTATGAAGTGAAGGCAGATGTAGATGTCTGTCTTTCTCATGGACTTAGTCACATGATTTATGTGTGTGTGTGTGTGTGTGTGTGTGTGTGTGTGTATATATATATATATATAATGTTGATTGGTTATGTGCAATGGAGTTGATTTCGAAGTGATCATTTATAGGGTTTCCAAGACTGGAACAGCAGGTAATTTCTAATTTAGCAGCCCAACTTGTAACCACTACACTACCAGAGGGCTGTCTCGTCTCTCTCTCTCTCTCTCTCTCTCTCTCTCTCTCTATATATATATATATATATATATATATGTTTTATTGCTGCTAAGTGCTGTGAACTTGGTGCCAAATTATAGTCACCCTGTCATTGTATAATATATATATATTAAGTGCCGAAGAGTGGGTTCCAACCCATAGCAACTCTGTCTCTGTGTTGGGTTTTCTAGGAATGGCTGGTGAGCTTAAATGGCTTGATAGCTTGGTGAGCTGGTGACCTTGCAGTTCAAACCGACTTTGCTGTCCAGTGCATTAACCCACAACAGGACTCTGTGTAAGGAGTTCTAGTGTGGTGCTCAGGATGATGTGCTGGACTGCAAGGGCAATATGACCCAAAGATTAGTGGTTCAAACCCACGAGCCGTGTCTCTTAAACCCTATACAGAGTCACTATGAGTTGAAACCCACTTGGTGACACATGACAACAACAGTATATATTTGTATACACACACACATATACAAACACACACAGACACATATATATACACATGCATATAGGAGTCTTGGTGTAGCATTGTAGGAGAAACACAGGACCTCAAGTTCAGTGTGAACTACAGTCAGTGGTTCAAACTCACTTGTCACAACTCAGAAACTGTATACAGGGTCTCACTTTGTTGAAAACCTACCCAAAAGCACTTAACAACAATAGTATATGTATAGATTTATACACACACACACACACACACACACACATATATCGTTGTTGTTATGTGCCGTGGAGTCGGTTCCGACTCATAGAGACTCTGTACAGGGTTTCTGAGGCTGTAAATCTTTACGGGAGCAGAAAGCCTCATCTTTCTCCCGCGGAACAGCTGGTAGTTTCGAACTGCTGACCTTGCGGTTCACAGCCTGATTTGTAACCAGTACGCTACCAGAGCTATATATATGTAAAACTTGTAGTCCCAGGGTGGTGCTGTAGGATAAACACTAGTCTAGTGGACTGCTAACTGTAAGGTCGGTGGTTCAAATCCAACAGTTGTTCCCTGGAATCTATATGCAGAGTCATGATGCATCAGAATGGACTGAACAGCACTTAAGAATAACAACAACCAATATTTATCTTAATTCTCCTGTGTCTTGGTGAGCTAGGTATGTTATAATCCCAGTTCTATTGTTTAAAAAACATGAGGTTTAGAAAGGCTAAATAACCTATCCATATTCACATGGGATGCATATTTTGAAACTGGAACTTGATCCATTTTTATTCAATTTCAAACTCCTGTCTTAAACAGTGACTTTTTTCACAGACATATGTACACACACACATGTACACACATACTCTTCTATCTGATACAGTTACTGGGCACACATAAGTACGCACATATGCATCAATAAATGGTAACTAGAAGCATCATTAGAAAGTACTGCAGGCTGATTAATATTATAACATCTTAAAATATTGCTGGCGATGTCTGGGTTCCTTTAGTGCCAAGGAAGTGGCGAGAAGGGTCCAAGAAGAGCTAGATCCACCTCTGGGGCAGCTTCATCATAACAGGGAAGAGACCAAACTTCTGTCTTAGAAGCACAACCTTGGCAGATAGGTAGACACACAGCATCAATAAATCTTCAGGGCAAAAAGAGAGAGAAGACTCTAGTTACCAGACTGTGATTCAGGAGCACAGCTCACATCACTGGAAAGGATAATGACAAGGACAAGGGCTGTCCACAGCCCTGGAAGACCCTGATTAACAGGTAGATTATTTTAAATGAGGACTCAGAAATGAGGGACAAGGCATATCTCACATCTTGAGGCTAGGACCCACATGGTTATCTACATCATGGGAAATGGTTAGAATTCACCCTGGCAGAAGGTACAGTAGTGTAAAGTAACCTTGTTACAGATTGCAACAGACCCAAATAGCTGGAGAGAGGCCCAAGTATGAAGGCATTACACATACATTGTTTCTTAGAAGGAAGATGACAGGCAAGTATCTGGACTCATTAGTTACCTGGTATCCAAAGTGAGACTTTTTTTTTCTTCCTCAGTCTCTTATGATTCATCCTTTCATGTTTATACGCCCAGTGAATTTTTTAAAGATGCAGACAATCTGCTTTGTGAACTGCTGAGAGAATTTCACAATTGGTCTCGGCCTGTGGTACAGCTTAGACAAACCATTATCCCGCCAAACCGTGCAATAATGACAGGACACTTGCCGTGTAATGTAAACTCACAGCCCGGTGCTGGGCAGACATGATTAGCTTGTCATCTTCCCCAACAGCAGCAGCAGGAGAAAAACAAAGAAGTCAGATCATCTTGTTCATATTTATTAGGGGGCTTAGCGGTGGTCTTTGTGGCTTGATGCAATTGACATTTTTGCCTGTGCTCTTAGATCATGATCCAAGGACCAATTTAAAAGTGAGTCCATTCTTAACCTATAAAAAGACTGACTTTTATAATGTTAAATACCCTCTCAATCCGATCCCCTTCCTCCTTTTTGTTGTTAAGTGCCATTGTGTCAGTTCTGACTCATAGTGACCCTGTACAGGATTGCCATTTTTATTCCATTTCACACTCCTGTCTTAAACAGTGATTTTGAAGCACTGACCATGTGGTTCAAACCGACCTTGCAGACCTACATTTTTCCTACAGCGCCACATCAGGACTTCCGAGGTCTCACCAAACACACATCGTCAGTAATTATGAAACCTTTAGCGTGACTAGGAATTGTTTGCTAAATTAAAAATATAGATATAATAATAAAACAGATATATAGGCAAATTAAACCTTAGAACAATTCACTTGTTTAATTTTAAATTTTGTATGTGTGTGTGTACTATAACCCAACATACACAAATTCCCACATGCACAATCAAATATGTGCACACATACATACTGACTTCTGTATCTAATGGTCCCCAAAAAAAAAGAAACAATTTCATTACAGGGGAGTTGGTTCTGATGCTTAGTAACTCGATGAGACAGAGTAGAGCTACCCCATAGAGTTTCCTAAGCAATAAATCTTCACATAAACTAATTGACACATTTTTCTGCCAGGATGTAGCTGGTAGGTTTGAACTACCAACTTTTTGGTTAGCATCAAATGCTTAGTTAGTCACTGTTTCACCAAGACTCTTTCTTCCTGACCACCCTCACAAAAATCAGTGTCCATGAGAACACATCACAACCTCAAGTAAGATGTTCCAGCTCCCTAGTCATTTGGATTTTAAAATCTGTTCCTGCTCATTAATTCTTGGATTAATCCATTCCAGCTCACGACAACCCATGTAAGACAGAATACTCTACTTCATTTCATTTAATTTTTTTTAAAATTGTGGTTTAAATGAAAGTTTACAGAAAAAATAGTTTGTTTTTTTTTAATTTAACAACTTATACACATTTTGCTTTATGAACATAGTTGCTGTATCCTCAATGTAACAGCACTCTTCCTCCTTCCTTCCTGGGTTCTTCATTTCCATTTGTCCTTCTTTCTCACCCTTTCCTGCCTTCTGAGCTTTGTGTTTGGGCAAATACTGATTTTTTGTACTAGCATGTTGGTTTTTCTGAGGAAGACATTGTGGATGTTATTGTTCACCTGCTAGTATAGGCCTTTCTGTTGTTTGGCTGAAAGGTCATTCTTGAAGGTGGGTTCAGATTCAGGTTTGAAGGGTATCTAACCACATTTTCAAAGGCTGAATATTTGGATGTAGATCACCAGGTCTTTCATTTGAAGCACCTTTTGAAGTGTGCTTGAATGTCCAACCATCAGTTACTAGCCAAGCACTTTAATTGTTTGTTCCACCCAGAGAATTGGGCTTTGCTGATCTCTTCATGTGATGATATGAAAAAGTCAAGAAGGAGAAACACATGAGTGAAACTGTACAATGGCACTGAAACCATGTCATTCCAGAGAAAAATGAAAACAAGAGTGTGCTTGTTTAAAAAATTTCCTAGAGACAATGAAAGGGCCTGCTCTCAGCCCATTACCTGGATTAAGCGGTATGACAGCAACACCTCTGATTTAATTATAGAAGATAGCAGCAGATTGACATGGGAAAAAATCAAAGATCTGTACCCTTCTTACAAACAACCCTAGGCTGCCCTGCCCACCTGAGAGACAGCCTCTAAGGTGAAGGACAAACATATTCTCTTAGTTCATTCTGCTCTCAGCCTTCCTGTCTGGGGCTGTCAAGGAGATGCCAATTTCTGCCAAAGTGCCTGCTCTCCAGTAGACACTGTGATTAGAAATCATCCAGAATGGCTCAACTTGTTTCTGTCATTGAGCAATCAGTGTCAGGACGTGAGGAACTTACCTCATCTGACGTAGAGGTGACATATTGATGCATTAGCTTGCCAGCAAGTCAGCGGGATCATGACAGCTTCTGGCTGCTGGCATCCTGGATTCATTTTCTTCCCAAATAGTTAATGCAGCAAATTAACCTTGTCTGATGAACTTCTGCTTGCATTTACAAGGGTCATTGGACATAAAAAGAGATAAGAAGCAAAGTGCTTCTAATACGTGTAATACCCATCATCTTCCAACTTATTACAAAGCTCCTTGCCTAGAGCCTTCTTTGAGAAATCCTGTGTCTGATGCCTGCTGGGAGGATGCAAGCATCCATACAGGGTAGGACCTTTTTCTGGAAGGCTGAACATGACCAATCTGCTTCAGAAGTGTACTGATGCTCTATATCCACCAGGTCTGCAAATCCAGCCAAGGGAAGGCTGCTTTTTCACTTGGATTTTAAAATTAAGATTATATTTCAGTCCCAGGGCTCTGTAACACTAAAACTCCTTACTTCCAAGCCTGGTAGAATGTGCTTTTGATAATTTCATGTTTAAAAGTGTTGAAAAGAAATACAGACCCTGGGCTTTCTTCCCTTTTGCCCTATTTTATTTATGCAGGTGCATATGCATGCATCTGTAGCAGTTTCTTGTTTCCTTCTCTTTCCTAAATATGAAAAAAACAAATTGGCTTGTTGATTGAGTAAAGTGGGACCTGGAAGGGATCTAACAAGTGATACTTTACCTACTTAGTCACCAAGTGCTGTGAACTCAATTCCAAATCATAGTGACCCTGTGCAGGGTTTCCAAGGAACAGCTGGTGGGTTTGAACCACTGAGCTTGTGGTTCAGAGTCCAGTGCTGATCCTAAAGTGCCACATCAGTTGCAAAGTTGTTGTTGTTGTTGTTATGTGCCGTGGAGTCAGTTCCAACTCATAGCGACCCTGTACAGGGTTTCCAAGGCCGTAAATCTTTTACGGGAGCAGAAAACCTTCTCTTTCTCCCGCGGAACAGCTGGTAGTTTCGAACTGCTGACCTTGCGGTTCACAGCCTGATAATCCTCAAAAGGGCTCATACAAGAGGTGAGTGATGGACTTAAACATAACTATGATCCTGAAGATGGTACAAAACCAAACACCATTTCAATCTGCTCTACACTGCATTTCCATGAGTAGGAGTCCATGTGGGAGCCAATTCGATGGCAACTAGCAACAACATGTTGTCTCTTGTACGTGGAAGTGCAGAATAGTGGTTGCAAACTTACAAGATGGATTGAGAGAAAGCAACCTTTATCGGATGTCTTCCTGTATCAGAGATAGTACTGCATGCCAGGTAATCATCTTTGATTTTTCACTGGACTCTCACAGGTAATTATTAGTTTTCTTATGTACTGTTGCAAGTAAGCAAGCTACAAAAGATGTGAAGAGTTTCTAAAGACTCTTGAAATGTCTTCCCTATTCAAATCCTGTTATCGCCTCTTAACAGTCGCATAGTTTTAGGCAAAATAGTTATATTATCAATGCTTCCATTTCTTCATTTGTAGAAGGTAGATAATAATAATACCATCTTTATTGTCTTTGTGGTGTGGATTAAAAGAGTTGAATCCATTGGTATAATGCCTGGCACGGTAGTTCTCAATGTGGTCCCTTGTCTAGCTGCATCTGTATCACGGAGAACTTGTTAGAAATGGTTATTCTTGACTACCACCCAGTACTTACTGAACAGGAAATCATTGGGTCGGGTTTCATTAATCTGTGTTTAACAAGACCTCCGGGATATCCTGACACTGATATTTTAGAACCACAAGATTAGAACACAATAAGTACTCAATAAATGCTAAGTAAAAAAAAAAAAAATTTAAACAAGAATATGTAATTGCGTCCTTTTGAAGAGAATCCATTCTGACCTTATACTGTTTGTTTTGAACTCTCTCCAGCATTTGAATTAATATCAAGTGGCTGAAGTGTCATGAAGAGATGAAATACTGATTTGTACCACAATGGAAATATATTTTAAATAATGGATTGATAAAACATTGTAAAAAAAAAAAGTAAAAGTTCTGCACATAGCTTTCTACCAACTTTTCATGTATCGTAATGGTTAGGTTTCAAAGACCAGGTTGTTATGCAAAAATCAGCATTATGTAATCATAGGGGATGAACCAGACAGATCATAAAATGGAGGATGACTGCATTAGTGCTTACCTGCTAACTGTCATCACTACATAACTGATAGGCCACTGAGAATTATGGTTCAGCAAGTGACATACAACTATAATGATCACGGCCCTAGTGACTCTCACCTCATACCTCTGCATTTGATTCTTCTAGAAGTACATTATTAAAGAGGGAAATAGTTAGATGGTACATATTTTCCTATTGCCATGAACACAATGTCAGAAAATGAGATCATCAATAAGTGAGGAACAGGTATATAGACATAGGAGAGACTATAGACAATCACTGTGTGGGGGTGAATTTAATGTCCTTAGGTGTATTTGCTATCATTACTAAAATTAAAATTTAACTTGTCATCAAAGATTTCCATTTAGGAGTCACATTTTTATTCTGTTACTTATTAGTTCAGCAATATTGGACCTCTTTTTCACTTTATCTTCGCTTTAGTTTATTTATTTGTGACTACTAGACTCAGAATTCCAATTGTATCTGATGCTAAATAAAACTTCTATTATCTTTATACTACAGTATATATAAGGAGCTCTGATACAGTAGTGGATACGAATCAGGCTGTTAATCTTAAGGTCAGCATTTCAAAACTACCAGCTGTTCCATGGGAGAAAGATGAGACTTTCTGCTCCCATAAAGATTTATGGCCTTGGAAACCCTGTACAGGGTTGCTATGGGTCGGAACCGACTGCATGGCACATAACTACCACCACAGTGTATATAATTTAACTCTATCATGACAATTTCTCTCCATTCATAATTAAACAGATTGTTAGATTTCTGATTATATGGGGTTGCTTTAAAAAAGAACAAAATAGTCTAAGTTTGAGAAGTGCCCTTGATTAGTTCAATTTGAATAATATGTTTTTTACTCTGAATCCCAGTTCACCATTCTCAGACTTCATTTTCTTGAATCACATAATAGGAATGAATAAAATAGCTACATGAATCCCAAGCGCTAGGCCTTTTGGAGTTAGAGATGTTATGGGATGGCAAATGGGAAGAAGGCACTAAGAAATACAGCAATTAGATAAGTTATAAACATGAAATAATTTCTACTTCCAGAAAACTGGACATTATAATTTGCAAACAAAAGGGTCAGTTTTATGGAAATAATAATAATGTCAAGAAAAGACTAGTTCTTGACAGCAGTGCTTACCAACATTTTCTGACTGTGAGGTTCCTGGATCAGTGTGGATGTGTCAGTTTTGCCTTAGATATTCCTCATGTATTAGGCATGTTAGATAACCAGCAAGTGAATTTCCTATTGTTTTTGATAGGCTCTTGGTTTTTATGGAAAGTCGGTTATGATAATGAATGAGGTCATAGAGAATACTAGAAAGGTTTATTTCACATTTTAAGTATATATTCTAGTGGACATAATCAGAATGTTTTTTTTAAAAAAAGGAGTCATTTTCTGTCAAGTGTCAGTGGTTGAAGCAAAAGGTGAAGTTTCTAAATTAGCCCAATGCTAATGGTTTTATGAAGATGCCATTTTATTTCCTTCAACTGCATATAATATACAAATTAACGGACAATAAAATATTCTGCAAGTCGGGATCCTATTGGACGAATGCTATGAGTCCATACCAAACGACTTTAGCTGAGGTGCCACCAAAATCTGGCCTCTGAGGGAAAGATGAACACATAAAGTATTTACCTGCTTTTATATGAGAGCAAATTTATAGACTAACAGTGGGGACAAAACCCCTCCTGACCTCAAATGATTGGATGGATCTAAATGAGAGAATGGGTAGAATCTGGAAATATCAAGAAAAGTTCAGGAAAAATACAGGACTAATTGAAGAAACTCAGAGTATTGCTCTGATGTCTATATGACTTAAAGGCTTAAGGAATGGACGGTGGGTATTAGACGACCTAGACAGGATGCAACATCTGTTCTACTTGATAAGAATCACTTGTAACTAGTCCATTAATGCCTATCAGGAAACATTTTATTCTCAAGTGCTTTCTTGAGCATTTGCCCTGAAATTATGTTTGCACTCTTAATTGGTTTGGAGAGCCTTTTTTTTCTTCTTTTTTCTCATCTCATAAAGGTAAACTTAAGTTTCTTGGGTGATATAATCAGACCTTCTGTTTAAGAGGCCTTCAAATTAATGAGTTGGCTGCATCTGACTCTTTATTCTTTCTTGCTTCTGTTTTTAAAGTGGAACATAAATACTCCACAAACATTTTACTTGGTATAGATACTTATATTTTAAAATATAGTATGAATCCTACAACATGGATCCATGTTAACTTTTTTTTTTATGAACAGAAATCTAATAGTAACATTATTTAACATATGCTTCCAATTAAGTAACATCATTGAAAGGAGTTTGCTAATGTCTTTTTCTGAAGCATCCTTTACTTTTACTTCAGGAATATGAGTAATACCATGAAAAAAAAGGATACTTATAGATCAAATCATGACTGAAAATACTTGAAAGAGGTCTTGTACAGCAAATTTGCCTAATGCAGTATGTCGTTTGATTTCTTGAAAGTTACTTCTGTGAGTGTTGATTGTGGATCCAAGCAAAGTGAAGTCTTTTAGAACCTCAATTTATTCTCCATTTTTCATGAAATTATTTATTGGTCCAGTTGTAAGATTTTCATTGTCCTTCCACTGAGATGTGGTCTATACTTATGGCTGTAGTCTTTGATCTTCATCAGTATTTTGAGACCTTTTTGCTTCCAGCAAGCTCGGTTGTTTCATCTGCATATCACAGGTTGTTAATAAGTATTCCCCAAGCCTGATGCCACCTTCTAATTCATAAAATCTAGCTTCTCAGATTATTTTCTCATCATACAGATTGAATAAGTATAATAAAATGATAAATCTGTGGCATGTATCTTTCCTGATTTTAAGTGACTGAATAATCCTTGTTCTGTTTTAAAGACTACCCTTTAGTCTACTGCATACAGGTTCCTCAGGAACACCATCAAGTGTTCTATAATTCTTCATAGTGATGGCTATAGTTTGTCATGATCCACATAGTGGAACATGTTTGCCTAGCCAATAAAACACAGGTAAATATATTTTTGGTATTTTCTGCTTTCAGCCAAAATCCATCTTGTATCAGCAGTGCTATCCCTCATTCCACATCCTCTTCTGAATACACCTTATATTTCTGACATCTTCCTATCCATGTACTGCTGCAATTATTTCTTAATGATCTCCAGAAAAATTGTCTTCAATGCAAAATCTACTTACATTATCATGAGACTGTTCAATTATTTTAAAAACAAATACAGGTCTCTTCTAAGTGGTTGGCCAGGTAGATGCTTGTCAAGTTTTTTGGCATAAATGAGTGAGCATTTTCAATGCTTCATCAGTTTATTGAAAGGTTTAAATTTGTATTCTGTCAATTCTTGGTGTTGTTAAGTGCCATCGAGTCAATTCCAACCCATAGCGACCCTGTATAGGGTTTCCAAGGAGCAGCTGGTGAGCTTGAACCGCCGACATTGCAGTTCAAATGGCTTTGCAGTCTGGCGCATTAACCCACAGTGCTACACCAGGACTCCACCAATGATTTCAGTGCAGCTGGATTTCTTCCTTCAGTGTCATCGAATATCAATCCTATGGTACCTCTTGAACCGGTTGAAGACTGTCCACTTCTTTCAGGCACAGAGACTCTGTCTGTGGATTCTTTCTACTCGGCACATTGTTCAGTATTTTGCCAATGGAGTCTTTCAAAATTTCAAGTCAAGCCTTGAATTTTTTTCTTGAGTTCTTTCAGCTTGAAAAATGTTGAACTTGTTCTTCCCTTTTGGTTTTCTAACTTCAGGTCTTTGTCTATTTCATTATAATAATGGACTTTGTCTTCACGAGCTGCCCTTTGAAATTTTCTGTTCAACAAAACATCCAAAAGTCAATAATACTAATAGCTAAAATTATGCTTGAGTGTTTCATTTTGATCAACAAGGGAATATATTCAAATATACATTTTAGCTATTAAAATATTAAGGAAGTGACATTGATTGAATTGCAGCCCTCCCCCTCCCCAAATCTGTGTCAGTGTGGTTGGACCATTCTCAGCTATTTGGCAGTTAGGAGATGATACCCCATGATCTGATCTGATCTGATAAATCAGTAAGAGAATGAAGGGTTGGATACACTACCCTTAATCTCACCAAGACCCTGAGCCAATGTATGTGACCTTCCCAAGAATGTGACAAACCACACTTTTAAACTTAAATGCAATAAAAGGAGAGATATGTGAGCAGAGAATGAGGGGCCTGCTAGCACCAAGAGAAAAGAAGTGCACCTCCTTTGGACCTGCGGTCCCTATCCTGTGAAGCTCCTTCATCCAGGAAATGATTGATATCAAGATATATGGAGATTTCCAAGGAAAACTGAGCCTACTGACACTGGAAGGAAACAAGAGCCGGTAAGTAATCTGACTTCTGGCTTCCAACATTGTGAGAAAATCCGTTTCTGTTTAATAAAGACATCCACTGTGCTCCTTCTGTTATCGCAGTACTAGAGAACGAAGACAAGCATCGCATCTTTCTTTGGCAAACAATGTGTTTGATCCTGTTATAACCTACTACCTAGCTCCACTTCTCTGCACATATACACATATACGAGCACACACATACATACTGACAAGACCAGGCATGGAAAGAATATCATGGAGATAAGAGAATAATAAAAGTAAGAAGCTAGAATCTGGCATTGAGGTGTTGTTACTTTAGTGAGTCACATTACGGAAGAATTTTTGCCTGTCCAGTCCTCAGGCCCTTACAGTTAAGGTGAAAACATTGGGCTAGATGTTTTTTTAATTGGTATATCAAAGAAGTGAAATGATGCGCTACCTACAAATAAATTTAAAAAATAAAAAAGAACAAGAAATTCTGCAGCTGTTATTTTACTTGATGTTTTATAAAATAAAAAAAACACATTTTTTTCTTGCATTAGTGTTATTTCATGTTTAGCAATGCTCTTCTTTTTTACTTTCATTTAAAAGATTTGTTCTGAACTATAAATCATATTTTTATCTCCCTTTTTGTGTTCCAGTCCCCTATTATTATGTGAAGTTGGATAAACCTGCTTCTGCAGTTAATGTTTTTGCACTGAAACACTTGTTCTATGTTCTTAAATTTCCTTCCACTTAAATTACTCTTGTTCACTGTTTAAGCCTTTGTTGATCATCCCAAGCAAAAACATTGACTGTAATCATACTTCCTTATAGTCATCATGCTTTACTGCCAAAGTTTTAGCTCAATAAATATTTATTGAAACAGCCCGTCTATATCTGCTAGGAACTATGGAGAGACATGAGGGTAATTGAGACACATTCTTTTGGTTTTGGAAAACTTACAGGTGAACAACAGGCAGCATCTTTCAGATAAGTTAAGACAATGAACTGCATATAGGTTGCGGTATATATGAATATGATGGAAATTGATAGAAGAGGAACGACATGTAGGAGAAAATTTTTCTGCATGAGATGAAGTTTGAACTGAACCTGTAAGCGTAGTACTTATTCAAGGGGAAAATTATGGAGTGTTTTACAAGTAGGCCAATAATCAAGAATGAGGTTGCAAAAGACCGTAGTATGTGAGAAGTAAAAGTAATATAGTGTAAATAATAATAATAATAAAGTTGGAAAATATTGTGCAACAATGGGAATCAGATCATGGAGCATCTTTCATTCTGTTTTTTAACAATTTTATGAAATACATTTTATATTACATTCACTTATTGTAAGTGTAATGTTCAATTCTTTTTAATACATTTAGAGGAATGCAGCCATAATCACAATCTAATTTTTGAATGTTATCATCACTCCTAGAACACTGTGCCCATTTGCAGTCCCTTCTCATTCCCATCCCTATCCCTAAACAAGTATTAATCAATTTTCTATCGTATTTAATTTGTCTTTTCTAGACATTTCCTGTAAATAAAATCACATAATATATATATTTGTGTCTTGTTTCTTTTGACTGTTGTTGTTGTTAAGTGCCTTGAAGCTGATTCTCATACCAACCCTGTATAGGGTTTCCAAGGAGCAACTGGTGAGTTTAAATTGCCGACCTTGTAGTTTAAACAACCTTGTGGTCCAGTGTTTGCCCTACAGAACCACACCAGGATGCCTTCTTTTGACTAGCATAGTTTTTGAGGAACATTCTTATTCTAGCATGAATCAGTACTTTGTTTCTACTTCACAGTATTTCAATGGATGGATAACTAATATTTTCTAAAAGCCATTCATCACTTAATGGAAATTTTGGGTTATTCCAGTTTTTGACTATACTGAATACTATTGCTATAAATTTTTGTGTACTAGTCTTTGTGTGGACATATGCTTTCATTCACCTTGAGTAAATATTCAGGAATACAGTCGTTGGGTCATAAGGAAACACTTCAATTAATGGTTTAAGAAACTGTCAACTGCTTTCAAAATTGGTGATAATAGTTCAGATTTCTACTTGGAACATATGAGGATTTGAATTTTTTTCACATCTTTGATGATGCTTGTTATCTGTCTCTTCAATTAAATTCATTTTATTGAGTTTGAAGTTGTACCATATTGTGGTTTTAATTTATATTCATGAGTAGCAATGATTGTTGATTGTCAATTAATATATTACCATGATATAAATATTGGCCATATATGTTGATGCTTTTGTTGTTAGGTGCCATGAAGTCAGTATCGACTCATAGTGATTCTTAGCACAACAGAATGAAACACTGTCCGGTCCTAGGTCAACCTCACACTCATTGCTGTGCTTGAGTCCATTGATGTATCGTATACCCATGACTTTCAGGAAATGCTTATTCCAATTCTTGCACATTTTTAATTGAGTTATTTGACTTTTTATCATTTATAAAAGTTCTTTGCGTGTTTTGGACAAGTCTCTTATTGAATGTATAATTGACAAACATGTTCTCCTTGTTTGTATCTTGTCTTTTCACATTCTTAATGATATCATTCAAAATACAAAAATTCACAATATTAATAAAAAAGCTAACAATTTATCTTTCCTTTCTTTTCTTTTTACACTGTTTGTACTCTTGGCATTGTATTATGGAAGCTTTCCCTAACATAAAGACACAAAAATTTACTCCTAGAATTTTTTTTAAAATCTCTTAGTGATACAAACAGTTAATGTGCTTGGATAATAGAAAGATGGCTTATAGAAATAATGGAGGTAGAAAGACCTAGAAACCTACTTCTAAAAAAAAAAAAACAGCCATAGAAATATTATGGCGTTCACCTCTGACATACATAGTGTCACAATGAGCTAGTATTAGCTAGGCAAATGGTGGTGGTAATAATTTATTTGAAGATTTTTTTTACTCTGACATTTAGATCTATGATGCGTTTTATGTAATATTTGTGTTATAGTTTGAAAGAATGGTCAAAAATAATTTTTTTGAAGTGGCTACTCAACTATCAGCATTTTTTACTACTATTTTTTCCCTTCTAATTTTCTGTGGCATCTACATAGAAATTCAATTAATCATAAATGTAAAAGTTAATTTCTGACTTCTAAAGTCTTTGTCATTGATCTATAGGAATATTCTTATGTCAGTATCACACTGTCATGTGGATTGTAGATTGATGGTAATTTTTGTAACCAAAAAGTTCAAGTCCTATGACTTGATTGTTCTTTTTTAGAAATTATTTCAGCTATTCTTTATTGCTGTTTTAAGAACAATTGTTTCATCCCTTCCAAACCTACCAAACCAAATCCATGGCTGTTGAATCCATCTCCACTCATAACAACCTAGTTGTTGTTGTTGTTGTTAAGTGCTGTCGAGTCTATTCCAACCCATAGTGATCCGGTACAGGGTGTCTGAGGCTGTAAATTGTCATGGAGAAAAACGTGGCGTCAGGATTGGAGAAAGACTCATCAACAACCTGCAATATGCCGATGATACAACCTTGCTTGCTGAAAGTGAAGAGGACTTGCAACATTTACTGATGCAGATCAAAGAGCACAGCCTTCGGTATGGATTACATCTCAATGTCAAGAAAACAAAAA
>NW_006408593.1:4804050-4809493 GCF_000296735.1 Chrysochloris asiatica | reverse complement strand
GATTCATAACCACTATGCCACCAGAGCTCCTTCCTATATCCATTGGTTGGTTGGTTGGTTATGTGCCATGGAATCAGTTCCGACTCACAGCAACCCTATACAGGGTTTCTGAGGCTGTAAATCTTTACAGGAGAAGAAAGCCTCATCTTTCTCCCACTCCTATATCCATAGCAGCTGCCATATGAAAGACATCAAAAGCTGCTGAAGACAGTCTTTACATTATGAAAGATGACATGAGGACTGCCCTGGGTAACTATTCTCCTTCCACAGATGAGATTTGATAGGCTACATTTGAGAGAACTCTGAGTTGAGAGACAGGAATCCTAGCACTAATCCAGATAAACCATTGTGAGACTACTCTGAACCCCCATTTCTGCATCCCTGAAGATGAAAGTTTTCTATTTTCTTAGACATTACCTGTCTATGAGAGTCTTTGTTCATTTAAGACATTACTAACAATTTTAGGGAATAATGTCTTATTGACCAATTTCTATGAAATATGGCATAAAATAAGGAAAAGAAATATAAGGAATAGAGTATGTTCTAGACCCTTATAATTCAAGTCTGGTTATTTTTGTTGTTGTTGTTAAGTATCATTGAGTTGGTTCTGACTCTTAGCAATGCTGTATAGGATTTCTGAGGCTGTAAATTTTTGTGGAGATAGAAAGCCTTATCTTTCTCCTACAAAGCAGCTGGTGGGCTCAAACTGTTGACCTTGTGGTTCACAGTCCAGTGCGTATACTACAGAGTCACTGCACTCTCCAGGTCAGATTGTAGGATAGTCACATTAACAAATAATGCTTTATTTTCTAACTTTCATAAATGTCATTACACCTTCTGTCAACTTAACATACATATAGTTTTCTCGTACAGTGACATTCAGAATTAAATATAATTCTCCAGCTCTACTTACACTTGGCAAGTCCTCAGCACCTTCATTTCAGCACATTTTTAGTTTTCTTATACTCCACTCTCATGCATCAAGCATAGACATTTAAGAACATTAGCATCCTTTGTTTCTATGCCCTAACTTGTGTGGCAGAATGATTATCTTCTATGCCATATTTGGGGTTGTGGAAATGAGCACAGGGTTGTTTAAACCTAGTAAGCAGACTTCCTCTGCCCTTTGGTCAGAAGCAGTGTATGCTATCTAAACATGTGAGAGGAAGAGAGAAATGAGATGAATAACCCAAATATAGTAGCTTATTTCAGAGATCATTTACTATTACAGCCACCGAAGAAAGCACTTCCCAAAAATCATAAGTCGACAGCTCTAGAGTCAGGAATTTTCAATGAGTGTAAAAGCAGAGTCCTGGTACGTCTCTGTAGGATAAGCACTGGACTGTTACCAGTAAGGTTAATGGTTTAAATCCACCCGGGCACTTTTCAGTGATCTCTACAGGGTCTCTAGGAGACAGAACCAAGTCAACAGCTTTAACAACAAAAAACAGTGATAAATTAGCCACAAGGTCCTAAGATTAGTTAGAATATATTTATGTAAGATGTTGAGGTAATTAGTTATTGTTGTTTGTTAATTACTTAGTAACTGGAAAATGGGAGTCCTATTGTGGCAACCTAGGATAAGCACTGGACTGCTAACCATAAGGTCAACAATTCAAACCCACCAGCTGCTCCTTGGAAAATCTATAAAGGGTCAGTGTGATTCAGAATCAACTGGATAGCACTTAGCAATAACTTGAAAATGAATTTAAAAATAAAATTTTAGTGAGAACCATTTAAGTTTTCTTTTTTCAAAAAAGGTTATCATTTTACAGACATCCAGCCACAGGGCCGAGCTGGAAAGTGTAGGTGTTGAAAAACATAAGTTATAGCTATGAATCCACTTGCATTAGCCGTGGAACGTAAAAACCAATACGTCAATATGTAGAATAAGTCCTTCCAACTCACATTTCCTTAGATTTTACCTTATTTGTAATAATGAAAAATTCTTCTTCTTTTAAGGGAGAGTGTATAGAATAAAATCAAAAATGCCTTGTCAATAAAGAGAAATTAGGAGTATTCAATTCGATTTGTAGATTTTGCCCTAAAGGATTTACATCAATGTAAGAACTTTTTATTAAATTTACTTTGCTCAGTCACTAGAGTAAAAACAAGGATTCATAAACTATTTCATTTAAGAAATAGAATCAGATTTATCAGAGAAATGTGTTTGCTGTAAATGTTTAGTATTGGAATGTTAAATTCTGTATAGTTGAGTCCTGGGGTTTTAGGATGGAATTTACATATTTTTGGCACAGCTATATTTTCTGTTACTGAATAGGTTAATAAACATTTTATCCATAAAAAAGTCATAAGAGAATTCCAGACTACTGGTGTGGCACTGTGGGATAATGTGCTGGACTGCAACATCGGTTTGAACCACAAGGCCAGAGGTTCAAGCTCAGCAGCCATTATTTGGAAACCCTATACAAGGTTGCTATGGATCAGAACCAACTCAACAGCAGTAAGCAACAAGAAAAACATAGCTTTATAGGAGTCCTGGTGTGGTGCTGTGTGTTAATACACTAGATTGCAAAGTCAGTTTTAACCATAAAATTGGTGGTTAAAACTCACCAGCCATTCCTCAGAAACCCTATACAGGGTTGCTATGAGTCAGAACCACCTCAACAGTACTTAACAACAACAACATAGCTTTATAGTAGTTCTGGTATGGTGCTGTAGAATAAGCACTTGACTTTTAACCTTAAGTTATCAGTCCAAGCCCACCAGCCAAGCCTTAGAAACTCTATACATAGTAGCTATGACTCAAAACAGACTCAACGGCACTTCACATAGATTTGAAATGGGAGGGTCATGAAGACATGTGGATGCTTGACCAATGAATACATTTAGAATCATTTTAAACACAAAGTGGGCCCCATGATTTATCAGCGCACTTAAGTGTCGATTTATAGTGTGACATCACTTCTTGACATAATCAGGTGGTAGCGTAGTGGTTACGAATCGGGCTGCAAACCTTAAGGTCAGCGGTTCAATACTACCAGCCACTCCGCGGGAGAAAGATGAGGTTTTCTACTCCCGTAAAGATTTACACCCTCAGAAACCCTGTACAGGGTCGCTATGGGTTGAAACCGACTCAACGGCACTTAACAACAACAACAACCTTCTACCAGAGTGGAAATTTAAGGTTCATGAGAAGCAAGAAAGCAGTCCGTGAAACCAAAGTCCATTCCACAACTGACTCTTCACCTCTTGAACCTGCTGTTTTTCAGGAATGTTGGGAAAACCAACACAGCTTTGGTGGCTTATTACAAGGAGGGACTATTTAAAGAAGTTGAGAATATAGGGGCATACATGAAAGGAAGCTCTGAGATTAAAATGATTACTTTTCAGTTGGTTCAAACTCATAGCAACATCTTGTGTGTCACAGTAGAACTGTGTTTCATAAGAGTTCGGTCTTTTTGTGTTTTATGGAAGCACATTGTCGGGCTTTTCTTCTAAGGTGCCTTTGGGTAGATTCAAACATCCAACTTTTTGTTAGTAGCACAATGCTAATCTAACCAGGTTAGATTAGAGATGTTGAAAGCATTATAAGGATGCAGTCAGCTGAACTTGGCCTTCAGGTGGTCACTGAGGTAAACAGGGATGTATGTCAAGGCTATTCTTAGCTTATACAGTCACTTGACATACTTTAGAAAAAGTGTCCATTATTAATGACCCGACTTTTGAAAGTTGCTCAAATAAGGCACTTTGTTGCAATTTGTTGAAAACTGTCACAATAAATATATAAATTGAAGAAGCCTACTAAATGGATAAGGAGCTCTGGTAGCATAGTGGTTACAAATCAGGCTGCGAGCCGCAAGGTCAGCAGTTCGAAACTACCAGCTGTTCCATGGGAGAACAATGAGACTTTTTGCTCCCATAAAGATTTAGAGCCTTGGAAACCATGTGCAAGGTCGCTATGAGTCGGAACTGACTCCACAGCACATAACAACAACAACAGCTAAATGGATAGCCCCTACACCCAATAATCTTTTAGATTAGAATGGATACAATTAGAGATTGGTTCCAGATACTTTCCTAGGTGATTTTGTGGGTGCCGAGATAGGTATTGGTATTTGAAGGGGGACTCTCACAGGTGTTACTTAAAACTTCCCAGGTTGGAATGACAGCTACTTCTTGGGGCTCCTACAAACCTCATATAGTACGACAATGTTCATGTCATGTACTGTTCAAATATCTCCTTTTAGTCAATGAGTGCATAATAATATCATGCTAACTATCTTATCTAAGCTATGCTCAGAAATACTTAGCTCTTGAGTACTGGGTTCTTCACACTAACAGTCATGGATCCAGAGGACAATCACTACAAGAGAAACAATGTAGTGAATATGACATTGTTTTAGACAGAAGTTAGAACTTAATTCCCAGTCTCTTATTCCCCAACCAAGGTATCTTTGCAATAGACCATGTGATGTTTTTCCTAATGATTTTCAGGATTTTGAATGTTTCTTCAAATGTCAAGTGAAGCAGGGTGAGAAGCAGCCACAACCCTCCTCCTGAACACACACATGAGCATCCTGGTCTCTTCAGGTGTCCTCTGAAACGTTCTGTTCAGTAACCTGCCCACATGAAAACTTATCCTGTCTCTTAGGAGAAAAACAAAGAAACAAAGCAGGATACCTAATGGATGGACATTTGAAATTTGCCTTGGGCCTAAACCCCTTACCTTTACATATCCATCAATTTTGAGGACCGAAAAAGGTATACAATTGAAGAAAACTATCCTGGAAACCATAACTGTGTTCCAGATACCATATTCTTCTTTGCTTTTGTCCAGATCATCTTTTACATATACTAACTAGAGTCCTCATGTGTTGCTGTAGGATAAGCACTAGACTGCTAACTAAAAGGAGTTCTATATGGTGCTATGGGTTAATGCACTGGATTGCAAAGTTGGCTTGAATCACAAGATTGGCAGTTCAAATGCACCACTTGCTCCTTGAAAACCCTATACAGTGTTGCTTTGGGTTGGAACTGTCTCAAAGGCACTTAACAACAGCAACAACACTAATCAAAAGATTGGTGGTTGAAATTCACCAGCTGCTCCTCAGAACCCCTTTACAGGGTCTCTGTGAGTCAGACCCCACTCCATGGCACTTGACATCAACAGTTGGAATATGTCACTCCTATAGATAAACTTTTTATAAGGCTCCTGTTTGCTCTTTGCACTGTCAAAATCCTTTACTAGGGCTTACAAAGCCCTTCCTCCTCAGGATACTGCAGGCTCCACTGAGCCTCCCTAACCTACTCCTCCTAGTTTATTCACATCATCTATTACTGTCGAGGTCCTATGTCGGGGTGGGGTCCCGCCTCGACAAGGAAGTGTGGGTGTCATGAAGAAGGGAGATCTGGAGGCGAAAGTGATAGAGAAAGAGAGAGATGAAATATATACAAAAAAGACAGACACACAGATTTGATG
>NW_006408593.1:4800793-4802420 GCF_000296735.1 Chrysochloris asiatica | reverse complement strand
GTTTTACCTTTGTGGAGCTCTCTCTCTCTCTCTCCCTGTATTACCCAGGAAAAGACAGCAACTGCTGCCATATAGTGAAGCTATATTCACACTCTATAAAACACCAAAATCCAGACAAAAACCAATAACAACTGCCATACACCAGGGAGGCAGACAACACCTGTGAAAGTTACTCTGAGTTAAGCAATAAGAAGAGTGAAAAGGGAATCCCACATCCTGATCACATTACCTGGAGGCAATCAGAAAGCATTAAAAAAATACCAAAACACATACTCAATTAAGTATTAAGGACACAGATAAACACTAAACATGTCCAAGAAGCAAAAGTAGATGACCATATCAGCTCATGTCCAGAAACAAGATAAAATGAGAAAAATGACCTAGAGGTAGACCTGGATTCCATTCTGTAATGAGGGCAGGCCTTGGAAATACCAGAGAAGGAATTCAGAAAAATGATTTTAAAATGTTTCAAAACACTTTACAATGGTGTTGAGAAAAATAAGGGAGAAGTCAGAAAAGCACTACAGGAACAATCAAATAAGATAGACACAGCATTGGAAACAATCCAAAACCTACAGAAAGAGGTCCAAACAATCAATAATAGAATATCAGAAATAGACAATACTCTAAAAGGACAAAGGAGTAGAATAGATGAGATGGAAGGCAGAACCAGTGAGCTGGATGATAACTCTCTCAATACTACTAAGATAGAAGAGCAAACAGAAAAAATGATTTTTTAAATCTGAAGAAGGTCTAAGATTCATGTCGGACAACATGAAGAGGAATAATTTAAGAATTATCGGCATTCCAGAACAGAAAGAATCACACATGTCCACAGAAGAGATAGTTGAGGAACCTCTGTGAGAAATTTTTTCTAACATCCTGAAAAGCAAAAAGATAAACATCCAAGAAGCTCAACGAACCCCAGAAGGATAGATCCCAAAAGAAAATCACTGAGATACATCATAATCAAACTCTCCAAAATCAAAGATAAGGACAGAATCCTGAAAGCAAAAGGGAAAAGACAAGTGTTACATACAAAAGCAAGCAAGTAAGATTAAGCTCAGAGCTCTCAGAAGAAACCAGGCAAGCAAGAAGGCAATGGGGAGACATATATAAACCCTGTAAGAAAAAAAAAAAAACAAAAAAAAAAACAAAAAACTATCAACCAAGTATCCTTTATCCAGCATATCTATTAATCAATTATGATGGTGTAATCAAAATATTTCAGGATAAACAGAAATGAAGAGATTTTTCAAAAGCCAACCCTATGCTACAAAACATCCTAAAGGAAGTTCTGTGGACTGAGAACCAACAAGAACAGAGAACAACCAGAGATTAGCATATGAGGCAGCACCTCCCAGAACTAAATTAACAGAAGGAAGAGTCGAGAATAGGATAAAACTATAAGAAGAAACTCGGAGACTCTGGGAGGTTAGTCTGTGATCAAAATAATTACAAAGTAAAAGGTAAACACATAGGAACAGAGATCCAGATGGTGAGACAATCAGGTAGATTACAGGATAAAATAGACTGCACTAAATGGAGGGAAAAGTTAATGGATTATAAGGTAAGCTCAAAGAAAATCAACACTTCACAACATACCAAGAAAATGAAAATCCAAGAA
>NW_006408593.1:4794963-4797308 GCF_000296735.1 Chrysochloris asiatica | reverse complement strand
AAAAAACAATTACAAACTTTATATGGAAAGGAAAGAGACCCAGGATAAGCAAAGCACTGCTTAAGAAGAAGAATGAGGTTAGAAACCTCTCACTCCCCAATTTCAAGATTTATTTCACAACTACAGTGGTCAAAACAGCTTGGTATAATGAAAGCTTCATTGATCAATGGAACAGAATTGAGAATCAAGAAATTAACCCATCCACATTCAGCCAAATGATTTTTGAAAAAATACCTAAATATATCACATGGGGAGGGGACAGTCTCTTCAACAGATGGTGCTGGCAGAACAGGAAAGGGATATGCAAAAGACAAAACAAGACCTTTACATCACACCGTATACAAAGACCAACTCAGCATGGATTAAAGACCTAAATGTGAATCCCAAAATTATGAAGGCCATCAATGAAAAAGTAGGGACAAATATAAGGGCACTAATTCTGGGAATACACAGACTACCAAACATTTTGAAAACTACAGAAACAAAAGTAGACAAAATAGATGATTGGGACATACTAATAATTAAAAACTTTATGTGCATCAAAAGACTTCACCAGACGAGTAAAACAGGGAACCCACAGAATGGGAAAAAATCTTTTGCAATGAAATGTCAGACAAGGGACTCATTTCTAAAATATATGGGAGACTACAACACCTCTACAAGAAAAAGATAAATAACTCAATTTAAAAATGGGAACCAGACGTGAACAGACACTTCACTAGAGAGGAGATCCGGGCAGCCAACAAAGATATGAAAAAATGTTGAAGATCACTAGCCATTAGAGAGATGCAAATCAAAACCACAATGAAATACCTCACACCAGCAATAACAACAAAGATCAAACAAGTAGAGGACAATAAATGCTGGCAAGGATTTGGAGAGACTGGAGCGCTCCTGCATTGCTGGTGGGATTGCAAAATGGTCCAATCTCTCTGGAAAGCAATATGGCACTTCCTCAGAAGGCTGGAAATAGAAATAAATACCTTATGATCCAACTATTCCTCTACTTGGTATTTACCCACAAGAAATACAAGCCATAACATGAGTAGATATATGTACACCAATGTTCGTAACAGCACTGTTTACAGTAGCAAAATGATGGTGACAGCCAAAGTGCCCATCAACTGAAGAATGGATAAATAAATTTTGGTACATACACACAATGGAATACTATGCTACCTTGAAGAATAACAAGGAAGCTGCAAGCCACTGCATGACATGGATGAACTTTGAGGACATTATGTTGAGTGAAATTAGTCAGTCACAAAAGGAGAAATATTGCGTAGGACCACTTCTATAAAAGAATAAGAAAAAGAACCCATAATAAAGGGGGGGGAGTGATTCTTGCTGGTTACTAGGATTTGTGGGGTGGAGTAAGGGTAGGGAGGAGATGGTGGAACACAGGGTAAGGAATAGACACAGGATAGTTTGGGTGCTGGGGATGGGGCCAATACACAAGAAGGCAAAGGGGAATGAAGATCAAGACAGATGGGAAAATAGTTAGGCAGGTTTTCATGGGCTAAGTGGGACAGAGGTAAGCAATGATGTATGCACAACCTTGGAACATCAAGGCTCTGGGATACAAGGATTGAGACATGGTTGGAATGGGCAAAAGAAGGGAAATAATGTTAAGATGCTTGCCTTTGTTTTGAATCTTGGTTTCCCTGGCATATCATTTTAAAATAGATGCTTGAAGGGGAGAGAAAGGATTAGACAGAAATATCACCATAGAAAGTTTGTAAGTCCATCTTCTTCCTGTAACTGATTGTAATATCTAAAATGGGACTACAATGTGCCCAGTGAAGAAGGCTTCCTGAGGAGCCTCTGCATTACATAAGACCATAGGTGGAATCCTGAACCCCATCCAGAATCTTCTGAGGTGGGAAATTTCCATTTGAAAGGACAAGCAGACCAGCCTGGAATGGTTAGAAGAACAAAAGATACCTCTTGAAAGAAAGACTGACAGGAAAAATACAAAACAATAATGGCAGTCTGACTGATTACTACAAGAACTAGCAAGTTGCTCACCCAAGAGACATTAAGGCAAGTGGTCGGGTCCCCTCTGGGCAAACCCCCTTCCAAGACTAACACTCAATGGGAATACACTAGCAGAAATGCACTATGATTGGTGACCACATTGGTCACCGACAAGGGCAAGTAAGGGAAAAACAGCAATGAAGCTGCGAGCTAAGCCTTTCAACGTTCAATAGACTCCTGTGAACCTGGGTGGAGACCTGGTTGGCCAGCAGTGTGGCAAGACCTGAGTACTCTTTGGTCCAGAGTCAGTGACATAGCCACAGAGGACTAGAGTGGAGAGTGAAGCATCCAGCTGATAAGAAGAAAGG
>NW_006408593.1:4788845-4794138 GCF_000296735.1 Chrysochloris asiatica | reverse complement strand
ATTCACAATAAAATATTAAACGAAAAACAAAAACTCAGCTTACAGGTCTCCTCCTCCAGGTAGCCTTCCCTGACTTTGAGTCAATGGCTGTCACCCCAGCACCTCTCTGTTACTATCTGTAACCTTCTGGCCCTCACTCGCCTTCCACTCTACAGCTGCAAGGTCTGCAGCCCTGGGTCTGGTACAGTCACGTCATGTGTGCATGACCCACCTGGTCAATGAAGGTAGGTCTGAGTGACCCCCAACCTCAACAGGCCTCCCCTTTCCCAGAGCCTCATCTCTGATGACACCTTTCAACGCAGATACCAATATGCAACAGGAAACAGGCTTTTAGTAAAATAACAGCACTCTTTTTCTCGTAAAATAAATAAATAAAAAAAAAAAATTCACTATAAATGCAATGGTGTACTGCCTCTTTTGTCACTGATGAAACAAATGATCTTGGAAAAAAGCATACAGTTTTGATGATTGCCCCCAGAAAGCTCCTCACTCACATTTTTGTCCCATCTATTGCTGCTGATTAAATTCTGACTGATGACTCGTTTCCTGACTTCCCTGATGGAATTGATGGGTCTGAAATGAGCGTGCTATCCACTTCTGGATTACTTCATGATTATTTGTTGTGTGAGGTGTTTTTTTGTTTTTTTGCCCCATCTAAAAGACAAGATTTAATGTTGTTTGAATCACATTATCATACTTGACCTTACTGGCCTGAGGTAATAAGGTAAAGGTGCACAAAATGGGAGAGAATGTTAATCATCTAATTTGAAAGAAAACAACACAATTCAGTGCTTTGCATTTGTATTCAAGCTAGTATGCTCTGGATCTATCATATGGTCAATTAGAGTTAGATCTGATTGAGTGACCACTGGATTATTAATTCCAAGAGGTCAGTGTTATTCCAACTCATCTCTTCATCACTATTAGTTAACAGCAGGTCCTGTGCTTACTCAACTTTCAGTAAGTGTTCAGAGAGTGAGTGTGTACATAGTGAGAGTAAAGAAAAAAATAATCCTAGAAAATCAGAGTGGTCGTGATGTGCCGTGGAGTTGGTTCCGACTCATAGCGACCCTGTGCAGGGTTTCCAAGGCTGTAAATCTTTAGGGGAGCAAAAAGCCTCATCTTCCTCCTTCAGAACAGTTGATGGTTTCAAGCTACTGACCTTAAGGTTCACACCCCGATCTGCAACCACTACACTAGCAGAGATCCTTAGAAAATCATAGAAATATAAAAAAGTGAAGGTATTGTTCCTGAAATTCCCCTCCAGCTAGGTCTATGCACATCTGAAGCTGCTGTTTCCATCTCTGTAATCTTCCCTGAAGAATTCTGCACTCTTTAATTTACGTCACATCAAAATAGTGCTTCTAGCATCCTCAAGGGACTCAGTTGGTGTTCTTTTAACATTTTCTTTGAGTTTGGGGGCAAAAAGAAGTCTGAAGGAAAAAAGGGTCAAGCTAAAGGGTATAGAGTGAATAGGGTGAGGTTTCCCAACAAAATTCTCATAGAACATCCTTTTTTTAACATCAAAATATGAGCAGGTATATTATTGGGATAGGAAAATTTTCTTGGCACAACTCTCTTGAAATTTTTTACATCAACCCAGCTTTCAATTTTCTTAAAAGTTCTTCAAAATAATCCCTGGTGTTCATCCTATGTCCTTTGAGAAAATCTATCAAGATTGTCCCTTTAGAATTTCCAAAAGCATTTGCTGTATCTTTCTATGCTGATCTCTCTGTATCACACTTAATTGGTCCAACAGGTTCCCTCAGAAGGAAAGGTTTTGTTTAGAACTTGCCCTCGGGATTGTATTGGCAATTACAAGGTTCATCCTTGGTTTCAATTCATTCTATAAAAATTGTCCTCATTAGCTTCTATCTTGCTTAAAAGTCTGAAGGAAAGATCAGCTGTTTTGAACTCGCTGATTGCTTCACAACCCATTTGGCACCAATTGAGCTGAAAGTCTGCTAAGGCCAAGACGATTGTTCAAAATTAAAAATATTGAGCCATGTGAAATCCCAATTGTAGTAGCTATCACATGGATGGGAATTTAATGGTCTTCTTCCACCAATTTCTGAACTTCTGCCACAGTCTTTTCATTCTTCAAGATTGATGGTCTTCTTTTTCTTGGATGATTGTTGAGGTTTTCTTGACCTTCCTTAAAATGCTTGATCCATCTAAAATCTGTTTAATGTAGGTCAGCATTCCTGTTAACTTGTTGCTAAGCTTCCATGATTTGGGAAGATGTCCACTTGAGTTTTATTAAAGACTTCCTGCGAGCACTGACCTTAAAATTGCTTTTTTTCCAGTGGCACAAAAAGCATCATTTGTTCTGAAGATAACATACATAGACTAAACAAGTGAATTACTTAGAGAACTTGACTGCAGCCATCCACCGATCACAGAAACATGTTTTACAATAAACCTATGTATTTATGAAGTAGAATCCTAGTAGCAGTACTTTTTGACTTACCCTAGTGTGGTGTGAAATACCACCACTCATCTGTCAGTTTGGAGCACTGTAGTGGCCTGTGTGTGGCTGTGGTGCTGGAAAATATTCTATCAATATCTTAAACCTTTTCTTGGTCAGCAATTGAGGATGTTTCCATTTCATACTGTGCTGCTTACTCTCAGGAAACCGATCAGGAAATTGATGCTTACAGTTTTCTGGGATTCTCAAGAGTGAAAATTGGAAACCTGTCGGGAAAAGGGTTTAACTCAATCAGTGCTTGTTACAGCGACATGATCACTGAAGAGCTGAAGCCGAAACTTCAGATTAAACTGCTATCCAAGGGCATTGTGATCTTGCATGACAATGCACATCCAAACACCTCTGCCCACACTGTTGGCATTCTGCAAAAACTTTGTTTTGAGTTGTTAAAGCATCCTCCCTGTAGGCCTGTTATTGCTACATCAGACTTTCACCTATTTGATACTCTGAAAATAGCCCTTCAAGGACAAGCGTCACCTCGGATGAATGAGTGAAGACAGTGGTGCATTCAGAGCTCACAGCTCCACCTAAAACATGCTTCAAAAAGGGAATATGAAAGCTTGTTGACATATGAAGAAAGCATTTTGAAAAGGAAAGAAATTATGTCCAAAAATGGTGCATTTGTATTTTCTAAAAGTTGATTAAAATAAACTCTACAGCCAGAGTACAGATAATTTTTGACTCATTCTTGCTTATACAAAACATTTAACCAACTTCACTCTCAACAGAGTGAAACTGAAAGCATATTCATCTTTTGAACAATAACCAATGAACTATGAGTGTTGATTGTGGATCCAAGCCTAAAAGAAAAAAAAAAAAAAAATCTTTAGCAACTTAAATCTTTGCTCCATTTATCATGATGTTATTTATTATTCCGGTCACGAGGATTTTTTTTTTTTCCATTGAGGTACAACCAATACTGAAGGCTGTATTTTAAATCCTCTTTGCTTTCAAAAGCAAGGATGTATCATCTTCATATCGCAGTGCTGTTAGGGTGTCTTCCTCAAATCCTGATGCCATACTCTTCTTCATATAATCTACCTTCTTGGGTTATTTTCTCAGTGTATAGATTGAATCAGTATGGTGAAGGGATACAACCCTGATGCACACCTTTCCTGGTACTTTTAATATTCTCCTCCAACATCATAGCTCACATTCATCAACTCTTCTATAGTCTCCCTTATTCACTGTTCAAATTTTACATGCATATGTGGTTACTGAAAATACCATGGCTTGGGTCAGGCACACCTTAGTCCTCAAGTTGACAGCTTTGCTCTTCAACACTTTAAAGAGGACTTGTACAGTAGATTTGCCTAATGCAATATGTCTAGGTAATAAGTACAATAAGTTCTATGAAGAGACATAAAATAGGATGAGGTAAAAGAATGGTAGGAAGTAGGCAAATCTGCTTACAAGTGTTTGGTAAGATGAAGGGTCAGAGATAATGAGGAAGACACCCAGTGAGATGGACTGGCAGAGTGGCAACATCAGTGGGCTCAAGCGTGCAACAATTGTGAGTTGGACTAAGACTGGGAAGTGTTTTGTTTTGTTGTGCGTAAGGTCTCTATGAATCGGTACCGACTCATTGGCACAACAACAACACGTACCGATTTATACAAAATCCATCTTTGTACACAATTACATGTAAAGGATGCGCTAAGTAGCGGTTGTTGTCAAGTTGAGTTGTTTGCCATTGAGTTGCTTCCAACTCTTAGCAACCCTGTATAGGCTTTCCCAGGAGTGGCTGGTGAATTTGACCTTGTGGTCCAGTGCTTTATCCCACAGTACCACAACAGGGGTACTTGAATAGGAATTTGAATGAAGACAAGAATGCAAAGAACTTGGGAAGGGCATTCCTATCAGTTGTTGTTGTTGTTGTTGTTATATGCCTTGGAGTCAGTTTCGACTCATAGAGACCCTGTACAGGGTTTCCAAGGCTGCAAATCTTTCGGGGAGCAGAAAGCCTCATCTTTCTCCCATGGAACATCTGGTAGTTTCAAACTGCTGTAAACTACCAATAAATACAAAGGTCCTGAGGCAGATATTCCTTTCTAAGGTGAATGTGACTGATTAGGACTGAATAAGAAGTGTTGTGCTATAGATTAAGCACTAGGCTGATAGCTGCAAGATTGGAAGAACAAACCCAGTAGCTATTTCCTCAAAACCCTACACAGAGTTATCATGAGTTGGAATGGTATCCACAGACCTTTACAAGAACAACAGCATGAAGTGCTTGTGAAATAAGAGGAAGAGTTGTATATTTTCCACAGATCTCCTAGGTGCTGTGGAGTAAAAGGGTCATAGCCAGAATGGATGAGAAAAGCCCTTGTTTTATAGTCAGAAAATGAGGGAACGCCTACAGAGAAGCAATTGTAGATAGTGTAGTGTAGGAATGGCGTATTATTCAAAGGGCCCAGTTTTTTCAAGAGAGGATAAAGAGAAATTTTCTACAAGAAGGAAAGAAGAGCAATTGTACAAACATATGTCCCACCTCCAGTAAAAAGAAGTTTGGGGAAAATCTAAAGAAGGTCCAAAGACACTAAAAATGCAAGGCAGTTAATCATCAAATATTTGATGAGCACCCACCATAAATATTAGGGTGTTTTGATTAGTTCACAAGCTGTTGCTTTGAGTTGGACTATACTCCTAATAGAATTATGAAGTATAAACTATTGAAGTTTTATTCAGTTTTGCTGCTGATGAGGAAAAATTAGGTTAACCGCTGCCTACCTGTCTTGAAAGGAGCTCTGGTAGCGTAGTAGTTAAGAATCGGGCTGCGAACCACAAGGTCAGCAGTTCGAAACT
>NW_006408593.1:4779322-4787830 GCF_000296735.1 Chrysochloris asiatica | reverse complement strand
TATGAGGTTATTGAAAATACCATGACTTGGGTCAGGCATACTTAAGTCTTCAAGCTGACATCTTTGCTCTTCACCACTTTAAAAAGGTCTTGTGCATTTAGAATATATAAATTTGCACAGTGAACTCCAGTTACACGATTACTTATCTTTATTCTAGAATAAAATAAAAAACCACTTTGAAGTTACTTCGCTGCTAATAATAATATTTTTTTTTAAAGTACATTAAGTCCCCGGGCTATAAATGTCAGTCTTAGAGATTTGTCTTTTGGTGTAATGAAAAGTTTTCCTCACTTTGAAACAACTGAACCTACTTTTACTCTACTTGCAATCAATTATTTTACAATTACTTTTACATGCTGCACTCACAGTTTTGAATAATTTGAGACTGCTTCAAGCTTTTTCTTGCACTAAAACCAGACCAAAAGGCCCTGCCATTGAGTTAATTCTGTCTCACAGCAACTCTATAGGTCAGAATAGAACTGTTTCATATGGTTTCAATGCCTGTAATGCTTCATGATAGCTGTCTGCCTTGTCTTTCCCCGTGGAGCAGCTGGTGAATTGAAACCAGCCACCTTTCAGTTAGTAACCCAATGCGTAATGTCCTGCACTAGCTGGACTCCAGAAGTAAGACAAAATAAAAACAATATGCACCTGTTCCAACTTACCTACAATTGTGACTGAAAGGTATACTCAGGAACCGATCTCCTTCATAAACTGAGGACTACCTGCAATTCATCTTTGCAAGCATATGCCAGAGGGCATCTCACATGGCAGCATTCTGATGGTGTGCTCTGAATCACTGCTTTACTAATTACAGGTCTGGCTGTTCAGCATGTTCAATAATTCTGTAGTTAGATTAAATGGCACGATATTGACTTCTCTGAGTTATGCATAAAAACAATACCAGACAGCGCAGTTGGTTAGGAACCTGAGGGAGTAATTCTGCATTGGCAGAATAGATGGATTAGAGGAGGCTGCATTGCTCGCTTCCATCTCCCCATGATAAAATTCCCCCAATGAATTTCAGAGTGTTATGACTTAAGTGAATGCCTGAGATTATCTTCTCTGGAGACATAGAGGCTATACCAAAGCTGCCTGACGCAGTTAGTCCAGATGAGATCTGAATCCTTCACTCTAAAAATATTGTCGGGGTTGACTCTGATCAATAATGCCACTTTCAGCTTCCTCAGTGAGTCATGGCTGTCACCACCACCCATCTGTCAGTTTGTCATAGTGTGGCAGTTTGCATTTGATTATGATACTGGAGTATCATAGTGTAAGGTCAGTTTGAACTGCAAGGTCAGCAGTTCAAACTCACCAGCCACTCCTCAGAAACTCTTTCTTTACAGGGTCACTATGGTTCAGAATCGGCTAGGCCACACTTAGCAACAACTGCGTGAGACTGGAAATGATGCCACTGGTATTTCAAATACCAGAAGGATCATCAATAATGAGCAGGCTTCAGCAGAGCTTCCAAACTAAGAGAGACTAGCAAGAAAGGCCTTATGTTCTCCTGACAATTAACCAGTGAAAATCGTTTGGCTCTCAAGAACGTGATTGGCCTGACTTGCCTTAGAAACATCATCAGGAGGCACCATTTGCTGGAGGAGGACATAGTGTTTGATGAAACAGGGGGGCCAGTGAGGAAAAAGGAGGAGGCCCTTGGTGATGGACAGATACAGTTGCCACAGTAACTGGTTTCAACACGCTAGTGATCTTGAGATGATGCAGGACCAGACAATACTTTGTTCCATTGTACATAAGGTCATTATGGGTCACAGTCTGTTGATGACATCTGTCCGTCTGTCTAATGATGATTGGCTGTCCCAGGCCGAGAGTATTGACAAAGCACTGGGAAAAATTCATAGAGAATAAGCAATAAGCAAAGACTGGAGGTTGGAAAACTTCCTTTCTCATAGGAGGTGGTTTTCTCTAGAACTCAGCATGTCGTTCTTGAATACCACATGTCGCCAGAATAATGGAACATTGCTTGAGAAGGTCAGAAACATACACATCTATTTTTTATTAAAAGATCCTTTATCATAAAGTTAATTAGATTGAACCACATAAAAATGGCATCCTCCAAACATCCAAACATCTCTGGCATATAAGAGTGGTATTTTTAATATTCATTCAACCTAATAAACATTCTCATATTAAAAACAGAGAAAATAAATGCTAACTATAAAGGATGAGGATTATATTTAAAATTCTACCATTCAGAGACTCTGATTAATTATATCTATATATTTTAACCCAATCTTTATTTTATACGTTGTTTGTAGTTATAATAAAATCTGATTTGTAAAATTGCAGTCGTCCATTTATTGCTCCCTGGGTTCAAATTCTGGCTACCTATTTTCCAACTGTGAAAACTTGTGTACATGACTTGGCTTATTTGCAAAATAAGGATCTACTTCATAGAACATTTATGGAGCTTAAAAGAAATAATATATGTGAAGTACTTAGTATATATCTGGCATGTGGTCAGTGTTCAAGAAAGGTTAGTAAAGTAGAAAAGATATTGTTATTATAAATCACTAGGCGTCTTTGTGTGATGCTGTAGAATGGCAGTTCACTCTCCCCAGCCGCTTCTTGGAAACCCTATACAAAGTCACTATGAGTGGAGACTAACTCGACAGCATTTAACAACAACAGTAAATTCCTAAAATTCATATTTATTGACTCTATATGTGTCTTATATAAATAAGTCTTATTTTGTTTATTATATTCTTATTATAGGACATTGAACCATTTGCTACAGATAATAGCCTAATTTCATCTACTGGGATCTGTCATATATTTTTTCGGAAAAGAGAACTCATTTGTGGGGATATACCTAAGGCATTCCCTTTCTTTTTATTCCAAAAGAATGGGAAGAAAAAAGATTTTAGACTTAGACATTCCTGGATTTAAATTCTATCTTCACCATACTGGTCAGTTCTCCTTAGGAAACTATTTACCTCTGTGAGCCACAACTTGCTCATTGTTTGGTATTTCATTGTCATTCCATTGTAGACATTATGCTTTTTATTAATGCCAGCCGGGCATTTTTAAAGTGCATCGTCTTTCCTTTGTTGTTGTTGTTAAGTGCCATGGAGTTCGTTACTATTCATAGCAACCTTGTGACAGGATTCCTGAGACTGTAAATCTTTGCAGGAGCAGAAAACCTCATCTTTCTCCCAAGAAGCAACTAGTGTGCTCAAACCTCCATCATGTGCTTTGCAGTCTAGTGCTTAATCTACAGAGTCACCATGCTCCCTCTCTTTCCTTTGTTGTTGTTAAATGCCGTAAAGTCAGTTCCAACCCATAGTGACTCTGTGTAGGGTTTCCAAGGAGCAGCTGATGAGCTTGAACTGCTGACCTTGCAGTCCAGTGCATTAACCCACAGTGACCCACCAGGACCCCCTCTTTCTTTTAGTCATTATAAAAAGAAAAATGAAAACAAGTCCGTAGATCTATACTGCTTTTATACTAAAATTACTTGCTACCCTGCTTTGGAAGACTGTACCATCTCAGTTTTTACCAGCATAAAATAGTTTTCATCAACAATTGGACACCCATGTTCTGTTTTATTTACTACCAAGGTACATGGTCCAGGGCACAGCAGCTGCAATGATCAATGGCAGAGAAGTTCAATTAGAAGTTTGTCTGGTACTCTCAGAAAGATGACATTTCTTAATTATTTTTTGACAAGTATCAAGCCTGTAGATCTATTTGATGTTAAAAGAATGATTTTGTGCTTATCTAATTTGAAAAAGAAAAGTAATGTTCATTAGAAAAAAAAAAAAAAAAAAAAAAAAGGAATGAAAATAAAAAGCAGTGAATGAAATACGTAATTCCTCCCTTATCCCAGAAATGAACCCTGTAAAATGTGAATCCCCTACTTATGCAGTCTTTCTATGTTGGTGCTGTTATTGTTGTTCTTAGGTGCCATTGAGTTGGTTATGCACAACAGAACAAAACACTGCCCTGTCCTATACTATCCTCACAACTGTTGCTATAGTTGAGCCCATTGTTTGCTGCCACTGGGTCAGTCCATCATGTTGGGCTTTTCTTCTTTTTCAATGACCCTCTGCTTTCCAAGTATGATGTCTTACTCTAGGGAATGTCCCTTTCTATTAATATGTCCAAAGTACTAGAGACAGCATCCTGTCATGCTGACTTCAAAGGAGCACTCTGGCTGCATTTCTTCCAACACAGAGTGTTTGTTCTGGCAATGCATGGTATTTTAAATGTTCTTCTTCAACACCATAATACAAATGCATCGTTTCTCTTGTAGTCTTCCTTATTCGTTGTACAACTTTCACATGCATATGAGGCCTTGGGTCAGATGTACCGTAGTCCTCAAACTGACATCTTTGCTCTTGAACATTTAAATAGGTCTTTTGCAGCTGATTTGCCTAATGCACAATGTCATTTTGTTTCTTGACTGCTGCTTCCATGAATACTGATTGTGATTCCAAGCAAACTGATGTCTTTGACATCTTCAATCTTTTCTCTATCAGGTTGTAATTCATTGATCCAGAGGGGAAGATTTTGTTTTCTTCACAATGAGGTGCAATCCATGTTGAAGTCTGTAGTCTTTAATCTTCATAAGTAAGTACTTCAAATCCTTCTAGCTTCCAGCAAGCACGGTTGTGTCATCTGCATATTATGGGTTGTTAATGAGTCTTCTTTCAATCCCTATACCATATTCTTCTTCATATAATCCAGCTTCTTGGTTGATTTGCTCAGCATAAAGATTGAAGAAGTATAGTGAAAGGATGCAACCCTGGTGTACATATGTCCTGGTTTTAAACCATTCAGTATCCCCTCTAGGTCTATGAACAAGTTCCTCATGAGCACAATTAAGTGTTATGGAATACTCCTTCTTTGCAATGTGATCCATAGTTAGTTCTGATATATACTCTGATACCTTTATATAGTCATAAAGCATAATTAAATATTTTTCTCATATTACTTGCTATCAGTCAAAATCCATGTGATATCAACAATCATACCCTTCCTTTCAATCCACTTATGAATATTGCTTAACTTTTTAGTAGCTCCCTATCAGTACCGAAATAGTTTTATAATTATCTTAAGCAAGATTTTACTTGCATGTGACAGTGATGATTTGGTTTGATGGTTTCTGCTTTCCGTTGTGTCACCTTTTTTTGGAATGGTCACAGTATGAATCTTTTCAAGACAGTTGTCCAGGTAACTGTCTTACAAATGTCTTGACATAGATGAGTGAGCGCCTCCAGTGCTGCATGAGTGTGCTGAATTATTTCAATTTGTGTTCCATCAATTCCTCAAGCCTTGTGTTTCACCAATGTCTTCAGTACAGCTTATACTTCTTCCTTGATAATATGGTACTTCCTCAAATGATTGAACATGGACCATTTTTTTTTTTTTTTTGGATAGTGTCTCTTTGCCTTCTTTCCATCTTCTTTTGATGTTTCCAGTGTCAGTTGGTATTTTGCCCATAGAGTCCTTTAATAATGTAACCCAAAGCTTGATTTTTTTTTTTTTTTTCTTCTGTTCCTTTAGCTGGAGAAATGCTGAGCATTTTCTCCTCTTTTTAGTTTTCTAATTCCAGGTCTTTGCAAATTTCAGTATAATACTTGAGTTTTTATCTTCTTAAGCTCCTCTTTGAAATTTTCTGTTCAGCTCTTTTGTTTTATCATTTCTCCCAGTCTCCTTACGTTCTTTACAGTCAAGAACAAGTTTCACAGTCTCTTCTTACATCCGTTTTGGTCTTTTCTTTTTTTCCTGTCTTTCTAATAACCTTTTGGTGTCTTCATGTAGAATCATTTTGATGTCATCTCACAGCCCTTTTGGATTTCTGTCATTGCTATGTAATTCATCAAATCTATTCTTGTGATAGTCTCTAAAGTCTGGTGGGATATACTCAAGGTCATATTTTAGAGTCCTGGTTTGGTACTGTGGGTTAATGCACTGGACTGCAAAGTCAGTGGAAACTACAAGGTCAGCAGTTCAAGCTCACCAGCTGCTCCTTGAAAACCCTATACAAGGTTGCTATATGTTGGGACTGACTCAAGGGAACACAATAACAATAACAACAAGACTTGTTTTAATTTTCTTCAACTTCAGCCTCAACTTGCATATGATAAATTGATGATCTTTTCCACAGTCTGAAACTAGCCTAGTTTTGGCTGATGACAGACAGGTTTTCCACTGTCTTTTCCCACAGATGTAGTTAATTTGATATTTGCATATTCTATCTGGTGAGGTCTATGTGTGTAGTTACCTTTTATGTTGCTGAAAAATTATATTTCTAATGACTAAGGCATTGGTCTTGTAAAATTTTACAGCAATATGCAGCATTATTTTTATCACCAGGGCCATCATTTCTAATGACTGATCCAACCTCTTTGTTTCCATCTTTTGCATTCCAATCACTGGAATCTTAATTGCATGTTGATCAATTTCAGACTGAAGAATTTGGTAGAATTCTTCAAGTTAATCTTCATTGGCTGTAGGGGTTGGACATAAATTTGAATAAAAGTGGTATTAACTGGTCTTCTTTGTGTTGTTGTTGTTGTTAAGTGTTGTTGAGTTGGTTCCAACCTATAGCAACCCTCTATAGGGTTTCCAAGGAATGGCTGATGAGCTTGAACCACCAACCTTACAGTTCATATAGACTTTTCAGTCCAGCGCATTAACCCATAACACCACATCAGGACTCTATGGCCTTCTTTGTAGGTATATGGATATTATCATATCACAGGCAGCACTGTCCTTCAAGACAGTTCTTGAGAAGCTCTTTTTGACAAGAAATGTGATGAGTTTCCTCTTGAATTTCTTCTTCTCAGCATAGAAAACATGATTGTCTGACCAGTCCATTTCAGGTCACTAATGCTGAAGGATAATGACCTTTATGCATTCCATTTCATTTGTAACAACTTCGTTTTCCTTGATTCATTCCTTCATACTTACCTTCTAGATTCCAAATATTAATGGATGTAAACAGCTGTTTCCATGAATTTTTGAAGCTCATTCATATTTAGCCAAGTTCCTATTGTTAGGTATTTAGCCTGTCTATGAAAAGGTTTTCTTTGGAATGTGAATTCTCTATTCTTATTAAATTTTGTTTCTAATCATTTACTTAATTGAAATTATGTTGCTATTACACCATTAAACTCCTACACCCAGGGGTCACTTTGAAATGCATATTTATGTTAGGATTATTATTCATATTTCTAAAAAGTAAAACTATGTATATTTCCTTTCAATAGTCCTGAAGATTTTCACAGAACATCTGTTGTTTTAACATCATTTCCAGTGACTGTAGATAGTGGATCAATAAAGCATTGGTCGTATACAAAAAAGAGTTTAAAATCCATGCCCAGTGATAGTAAGCTGCATGTCATGTGTACCATTGGAGAGTTGTTGTTGTTATGTGCCGTGGAGTCGGTTCCAACTTATAGTGACCCTGTACAGGGTTTCCAAGGCTGCAAATCTTTACGGGAACAGAAAGCCTTATCTTTCTCCTGCAGAACAGCTGGTAGTTTCAAACTGCTGACCTTGTGGTTCACAGACCAATTCATAACCACTATGCTACCAGAGCTCCTTACCATTGGAGAGTACTAGTCGCTATATGAAAAAATAGAAGATTGACTCAACTGACTCTAAGCCAAAGCTTCTTGATAAAAACGGCACCAATATTTTTTAATAATTGTAGATGTAGCAATCTTTACTGCATTTATGTTTGAATAGAAGATTGCTTGAGCAATGATCCTCTGAAAACTGGCCTCTACATTACCTGGGATTAATGGTCAGATTCTTGGTTAATGTCCTGAATTTTACTCACCCATCATTAACTGGAGTAATGATGGATTTTGTGAAGTTTCACTGCTGCCTTGACAATAATTGGAACCTTTAGGAACTATCCTGCTTGTTTTGTTTTCCTCAACTGTTTACTTTAGGCTATTGGTCAAGTGGCCACTTGGAAGGCTTTTTTGTTCATAACTCCATGATTATCAAATGCCACTTATTAGGACATGAATAAGCACACATATTTAAGTTCTCATGTATGGAAATAAGCAATAAATCATGAAACTTGTACTTACTGGGTCTGGAGTGTAATAACACCTTGTCTATGAGGAGTCTTAGCATGGTACTTTAGATAAGGTCTTAAATGCTAGCCACAAAGTCAGTGATTCAAACCTTCCAAGTGCTCTTTGAAAACCATATAGAGGCTCACTGAGAATCAGAACTGACTCGGCAGCATTTAATAATAACAACAACAACAACATGGTTTCCTAGAATGTTTTCCAGAATAGGGAATAGTGTAATTTTATGTATCCTATATAAATTTTGTACAAGACGTGGTTGTACAACTACTATCACTAATGTATAAGATTGTTTTTTTGTTGTTGTTGTTACTGTTAGGTGACCTTGAGTTGGTACTGACCCATAGCGACATTATGCACAGCAAAAGAAAACACTGCCCGGTTCTGGGCCAACCTCACTATTGTTGCCACACTTGAGCCCATTGAT
>NW_006408593.1:4776612-4777830 GCF_000296735.1 Chrysochloris asiatica | reverse complement strand
GATAGGGATGGGCAACTTAGACTCTGGCTTCCTAAAATGGGGACGCTATAAAGGCACAATGTGACTAGTTTACAAGTTTTCAAGGAGAGTTTAGTTTCAGAGTATACAGGGAAAAGTAGAATCCTCACAGAATAGTTTTCATCCTGTCTAGAAAAGTCTGGTGAAAGGAGATGGGGATAAGATTCCTATGATTCAATAGTGAGTAGTTGTTATGACTAATTGTGATAGTCACAACTGTAAAGGTAGAAGTTTTGTAACATAAAGGGGGAGTAGTTAATCTTTCATTTCAGGAACAGAGGACCCTAGGACTATCAAGGGAGAAGAACATGAACAGAATGTGAAACCCTATCCAGAGAAGCAGTGACACCAGAGATGGAGACAGAGATGAGAACATGGAGAGATAGAGCAACTGAGAACTTTAAACTAGTTGAAAGAGAAAGACTGTTTCCTGGCAGCCAGGAGGCAGACTTGCAGAATATGCCCTTTGATTGATTAAACTATATATTCCTGAGTATTTTGGTGTACATCCCCCTATCCCCCAAAAAGGAAAAACAAACAAACAGAGGGACTAGAAGCAGATACTATTGAATGATGATGCACAGAGTAGATTGTAATTATTGCTATGAAACAATGAGTGTAAAATTTAAAATAAAAGAAAAGATCTAAGAGAGCTCAAAACAAAGTTTTTGTTTTATTTTTAAATATCTACTCATTTGTGCTAGTTAAGTTTCAAAGAAATGTTCATTAATATTGAACAGACTCTCCATTTTGTGGATAGTCTGTTTTACAATTTAACTTTAATCACAATTCCATTTTTTCTTGCATCTCATTTTCCTCTCTGACCTATTTAAATTACATCTTGTTTTGACTTTGGGAAATAAAGAACGAATTACCAGGACCTCAGCAAAACCACTGTTTACGTTTTTGGTTCCCTCCACCCCCTCTTTGTACATGAATTTATTAACTAAATGGTGGTTGACAACTCTTGAGCCAGATTTTAAATCTGAAGTTGACTTTCTTGCTTTAACATCTTGGAGATATTTGTAGAAGAAGACTATCTCCACTCTCCCATAGAGACCATATGGTGACTATTTATAAGGGGATTGGTTTATCGAGGTGTAATAAACAGACTAGGAAGAAAGAGTGAAGAACTACTTCTGAATATTTACTCCCTGAAAACCTTATGAATAGCAGAGAAACACTGTCAGATATAGTGCC
>NW_006408593.1:4742661-4773600 GCF_000296735.1 Chrysochloris asiatica | reverse complement strand
AGATCTGTTTTGGAAGAAGTGCAACCAGAGTGCTCCTTGGAGGCCAAGATGGCTTAGCTTCGCATCTCATACTTTGGACACATTGTCTGGAGAGAATGGTCGCTGGAGAAGGATATCATGCTGGGTAAGGTGAAGGGTCAGAGAAAAAGAGGAAGACCCCTAACGAGATGGATTGGCCAGGGGGCATCATTGATGGTGTCAAGTGTGGCAGCGGTAGTGAGGTTGGCCCAGGATCGGACATTGTTTCGTTTTGCTGTGCATGGGGTCGCTATGAGTCGGTTCTGACTCGATGGCACCTGACAACAACAACAACAACACGACCTGTATGAGTCTGAACTAACTCAAAGGCACTTAATAACAAGGACACTAATATGATGCACTGGAGTCCTGGTGTGGTGCTGTGGGCTAACGCGTCAGATAGCAAAGTCATTTGAACTGCAAGTTCGGTGGTTCAAGCTCACCAGCTGTTCCTTGGAAACCCTATACAGGGTCGCTATGGGTCGGAATCGACTCAACGACACTTAACAACAACAACAATAAGATGTACTAATAATATATCGTATCAGTATACTAATAAGAAGCCTGTGTGCGTGACAAATAAATTCGTGGAATTTTCAATAATAATGATAATTAGATTGTCGGAGGAAATTTAGTTATATAAACCATTCTTTCTATATTCTGCTTTTTTTGTGATCAACTTTTTTTGTCTTTTAGAATTTGAAAAATGTTTGTCAAATTTTGTTAGTTGTTTTATATTCCTGGTATGCATATTATGGTACATGGATTTAAGTGTTAATTAAATGATTATGGTTAATAGCTTTTAAAAGGTCTCTGGACCACAGAATGCCTAGCTGCAGAAAGGGTTAACACAGCATACTTAAGACCGATTGCTGTCCTTGGAAAGTCTACTTGCAAAGTTATCCTTTGTCTTTTGGTTAGCATGTGAAAGCTTGAACTTTAGAATGGTTCTGAGTATTTTCAGAATGGTTAAGAATGGCTCAGTCTTCTTAAATAGTTTATGTATGCAAAGTGATTTATACTGAACATCTTTTGTTTTGTTTTGTTTTTGGAGAGACTGTAATTTTTTTTTTTATGTCTCCTTCATAGGATGCCTATGATGTCAGTAATGGATGCTCTAATGAACTTCCCTGGTAATTGTACGTGTGTTGTTACAATCTGTGGCTTGATATATTAGGTTTGATATTGTGTGATTCCTCACAGAGAAGACTCTTAGGAACTTGTTTCTTGGTACTCCCTGTACTTCATACAATATGCCTTTCCTTTGGGTGTTTTTACTTGGTATCATATGCCGTATATATATATATATATCCATGATGATGTCAGTATTCTGAGCCATATGAATTTTACTAGTCACACCCTTCAGGGGTCCTTATATGCTCTGGGGTTCAGGGCAACAAGCCCTCTAAGCCTATCTGCAAACACTGGCTCCAGGTGATGCATTAGGCTTTTAATGGCAAATTTAAGGCATAAAAAAGAGATTCAGAAATGGAATGGGGTGAATTATGTAATAAATAAATCAGAAGGTGGTGTTGTTATGTGCCATCAAGTTTGGTCCAACTCATAGCCACCTTATGCATAATAGAATGAAATACTGCCCAGTCCTGCACCATCCTCATAATCATTAAGCTTGAGCCCACTGCTGCTGCCACGGTGCCAAGTCAGCATATTGGGAGTCTTCCTCTTATTCACTGACCTTCCACTTTAAGTAGCATGACATCCTTCTTCAGAGTCTGATCCTTCCTGATAAAACATCCAAAGTATGAGAGACAAAGTTTTGCCATCCTGGTTTTAAGGAACATTATGGCTATTTCCCCAGCCCCCAACACAGATTTGTTTATTCTAGAAGTCCATTGGTACTTTGAATAATCTTCTCTAACACCATACCTCACAAATGCATTAATTTTTCTCTGGTCTTCCTTATTCACTGTTCAACTTGCCCTTGCATATGAAGCTATTGAAAATGTCATGTCTTGGATCAGGCTTGCCTTAGTCCTCAAACTGACATCTTTGCTCTTGAACACTTTAAACAGGTCTTGTGCAGCAGATTTGCGTAAAGCAGTATGTCTTGGGTTTCTTGAGTGCTGCTTTCATGAGTGTTGATGGTAGATCCAAGCAAAATGAAGTCTTTAACAGCTTCAGTCTTTTCTCCGGGTATCATGAGATGGAGAGGATAAATGGAAAAGAGTAGAGGAAAGGAGATCATTAAGGTCTTTAGATGACCAAAAATTTAGGATTTCTTTCCCCTAATTTTCTCTTAACCAATTGAAAATTAAGGCAAACCAAGTATATGGAAGACTTTAAGCCTGTATTTGAGGCCACAATTTTGAATTCTCAATGAATTTGCTATTGGAAATAGACAACCTTACCCATTTCATCAGATTATACATGGTTTGTACCTTCATCTCCTTCAGGTTACACCTATTGAACTCCTTACCAACATAGCAAATACTAGTAGTATACTATTAAATCATCCCTTAGTATTGATGACTGTGGGAAATAGAAGGACCAGTAGTCAGTTGCTTCAAGTGCTAAGCCATATGTAAGCAAGGTCCATTTTGTTATTGCTACTGCTAAGAGCCATCGAGTCAGTTCCAACTCATAGCAACCCTGTATAGGGTTTCTGTGGAGCAGGTGGTGAGATTGAACCACCAACCTTACAATTCAAACTGTCCTTGCAGTCTAGCTCATTAACCCACAGTGCCATACCAGGACTCCAGGAATTCACAATTGGTAGAATTTCTTTTGTAAGAAAAGGCATATTGTTCAAATAGGTTGGCTTACAATGAAGCTCTAAGAAGCCTTTTAATAAAAACTCAAAAATTCATTGTCAGTTTAGAGACAAAGCTGTTAGCTAGTTAGTATATTAGAAAACAAGATTAAAAGATTATGGTGTAGGAAGATCACATAAATAAATGTTCATGACATGTCCGGGGCTTTCTTGAAGTCATAGTGCCCACCTGTCACACTGTCTATGTGTTGTTGAAAAAAAAAAAATGACACCATTCATTTCCTCCTACATTCCTGTCTACTCACCTGGGTTCAGTAAATCATTGCTCCAATTCCCACACAGAACTCAGACACCACACTCACAGTTGTTGTTAGGTACCGTTGAGTCGTTTCCAACCCATTGTGACCCTGTATAGGGTTTCCACAGGTATGGGGTTTATTAGGGAAGTTAACAGGTTACAATGCAAGATCAGAAAATGGCTCAAGGTATAATTCTTCCAGTCAGGAAGCCTTTCTTTAGCCCTGCCCACAAGCAGGTCTCTCTGTGTGGATCTTGTTCCAGAGGTCTTTTAGGACTTCTGATGATGCCCACAGGGCACACCTCTACACTATAAGCCTCAGCTTAAAGGCTTATAGTGTAAAGGTTCTATCTCCCCAATAAAGTGTCTGGAAGCACTCCATTCTGCAAGCAAGTCTCATGCCCAAAGATACCCAGTTTTACATTTATTTGAGGGGCACCACTGAATGTTTTGTATAGGGTGCATAGTGGGGGTGGGGTGGGGACTTAAATTGTATTTGTACTTTTACAACAGATTCTAATTACTGGGTAGAAAGTAGTAAGTGGACAGTGAGTAAGCCCACATGTTTGGGGAACAATTAGTTGTGCTGTTGTTGTTGTTAAGTGCCATCGAGTCAGTTCCAACTTATAGCGAGTCTGTATAGTATTTCCAAGAACCCACCCACAGCTCCTTGGAAAGAACTCCACCTATAAAACCGGGATGATTGTGGCTACAGCTATGGCTGTAGGATCAGGAAATTAATAAAACATGAGTGGTATTTGTGTGGAAAGTTAAAGATCCTCTGGGATTTATTCAATATTAGAAATGAGGGGGGAACCAGGACACAGTGATATTTAGTTTTCTGGCTTAATAAGAACTAAAGTCCTGGTATGGTGCTGTAATATAAGCACTAGACTGCTTACCACAAGGTTAATTGTTCAAATCCACTCCTTGGAAACCCTATACAGTGTCTGTATGGGTCAGTATGAGTCAGAACCAACTCCCTGACACTTAACAACATATACAACTGCATTATATGTTGGTGTCACTTACTCTATACTTACATGCACTCATAGTTCAAGACTACATCTTGCTGAGACAGGAATGGTAGAATAATGCTAAAGGAGCACAGTAGTACAAAGATTTTTGTCACCAATATCAACGCCTTCAAAATTGCTTGGGATATTTTTCTAAGGAAATAAGACTAAGTTCTGAAATATTGAACAAAAGATTGATCTCGGTTTATCTGGAGACATATTATTCTTATTTGTTTGTTTTTTTTTTATGTACATCACCAGTGCTTAAAATTTAAGAGTAATCCTTAAAACAACAACAACAACAACAAAAAAAAACCTTGAATTATACTTTATAAAGTTACTGTTTTGATGAGATATAGAAGCGAGAATAGCAGTTTTTAAATTACTTAAAATATATTTTGCTTACCTTAAAAACATTTACAGATAAAGCCAGTAGACCTGTAAGAAAGTACAAAGAGAGACCTTTTAAATGTGTCTCAAAAAGAATAAATATATTTCTCATTGTTATTCAAGCTGATAATTTCATGTAAGTAAGTGATCATTTTAAATGAAGTTGACATTATTTAATTTAACTGTAAATTTGAAGCAAGTTTACCAAATTAAACATGCCTTAAGATTTGGAAATGTTAAACTTTGCAATATTTTCCTATCAATAAATCCCATGACGTGAAAGTATTCATTGTATAAACATTAGGTAATGAACTAAATTTTACTGTTGTACTCTCAAATAACACAGAAGTTTCAAACAGAATTTTAACTAATAGTGACTTATTACTTATTAGTTATAATTAGTGACTTGTCAGTTATGTTGTTGTTGTTATGTGCCGTGGAGTCGGTTCCGACTCATAGTGACCACGCACAGGGTTTCCGAGGTTGTAAATCTTTACGGGAGCAGAATGCCTCATCTTTCTCCCGCGGAACAGCTGGTAGTTTCAAACTGCTGACCTTGCGGTTCACAGACCAATTCGTAACTACTACGCTACCAGAGCTCCTTATAATTAGTGACTTATTAGTTATAATTAGTGACCTATTAGTTATAACTGCTTAGTGACTTAAGTGTAAGACCTATGCTTAAGTCATATGATTTCAATCAAAGCAAATAACCTTGATAGTTTATTTAACAATTATGGTCTTGTGATGGGGCCGTTGTTCTTTGAAAGACTGGAAATAAGGCCACAAGATCTCAGTTTTGGCATATGGTTCTTTTGAACAACAATATTAAAATATACTGCCTCACCTTTAATGTGAGATTGGGGGTTGAGATAAATAGATTCAACAATTATGGATTTTGAAGAAAATAGATCTTTAGTTTGAACAGCAGAGAAATATCTTATCTAAAAAGTAGAGAAAATCAGTGAGAGGAGGACCATTCTGTTAGGTGTATAGAAGTCTGTCTATCTTAAAATCTATTGAAGTGCCCCCCTTACTTCAATGTATCTTGATCAGAATGAAGCTGGAATCTCAGCTATGTACTAAGACTGCCATTTTCTAAAAATGTCTTCTCAAGTGTCTGCTGGATCACTTCTTGGCTGTTACTAGTCTATTACTAAATGTAAGGAGACAAGAAAACCTAGAGTTACAATCTCTTAAAACTATATTTTACTATCACCATTGAATTCCTCAGACAGATGATCCTTGCTCTCCTAGAAACATTTCCAGATTGAAGAGCCTCAGCCACTTACAGTTCCTGGAGTATAATAGGAACACTACTTAATAATCACATAGTGGTGGCTGTCTTCCTCTGCATCAGGGCCAAGGGAGAGCATGGTACAAGTCATTACTTCATTTGGTCCTCCTGACAACACTGACGTCATCATTCACATTTTATAAATGCTTATAGAAGATAAGTAACTTTCCTATAGGCACACGGCAAGTATGAGATAGAGCTGAAATATGGATCTAGACCCATCAGACTTTGAGGGTTAGGCTCTTAAAGGCTATGCAACTCTTCTGATATATAGATTCCTTTTTATGAACACAATGACAACACTTCCGTAACTAACAGCTTCAATGTAAAGTTCCTTGTTCACAGGAAACTAGAATTTCTGGTAATATTCTGCCATAAATTCAAGTCAGATTCAGAAGAGAATGTGAAACTGGGGTTAGCATTACTGATGTCAGAAGGATCTTGGCTGAAAGCAGAGAATAGCAGAAAGATGTTTACTTGTGCTTTATTGACTTTACAAAGACCTTTTTGATTGTGTGGGTCATGTCAAATTGTGGATAACATTGTGAGGAATGAGTATTCCAGAACATTTAATTGTGCTCATGAGGAATCTGTACATAGACCACAAGGCAGTTGTTAGAACAAGGATGTAGTGAATGATTTCAAATCAGGGAAGGTGCACGCCAGGGTTGTATCCTTTTACCATATTTATTCAGTCTGTGTGCTGAGCAAATAATCCAAGAAGAGGGATTAGATAAAGCAGGATAATAAAATGCACATAGGATGAGAAATTTAGAAAAATTTCTATATTCTGGGCTGCTTTCTTATTTATATTTCACCTACAAGCTTAGCTTTTAATAAAGAAGGTACTTATCAACAAATATTACTCCTCTTACTTGCCACTAGACAGTGGATAGATTAGATAACATTTTATAAAATATTTATCTTCCTATTATAGGTTGAACAGTAAGGTGGCTGTTGTTGTATTGAAATGCCATTGAGTCAGTTTTGACTCATAGTGACCCTGTACATACAGAGCAGCTGGTGGGTTTGAACCTCTGATCTTGTGGTTAACAGTCAAGTGCTTATCCTATAGCATCACATTAGGACTCCAAGGTGACTCTTGTTGTTGTTGATGTTGTTAAGTGCCATCAAATCCGTACCCACTCATAGTGACCCTGTGTACAACAGAACAAAACATTGCCCAGTCCTGGGCCAACCTCACAATTGTTGCCACGCTTGAGTCCATTGATGCTGCCACTTTGCCAATCCATCTCATTGGGGTCTTCATCTTTTTCTCTGACCTTCCACCTTTCCAAACATGATATCCTTCTCCTAACAGGTAACTGTTTGAAGCATATAAAAAGCGTTTTGCAAGCAACCTAGAATTATGTTTTCAGTTTCTACAACTGAAAAATTTAAGATTTTGTTTTCCTTTTGTTAGTGCCGACTCTACAGCACTTAACAACTAGGAAGAAAGAGAAACAGCTCTTCTATTCAAAAGTTGCTCAGGAATCACGTTCTTTTCTTTTTCTCGTGCACAACCCATTCAAAAAAGATCCTAGTATCACTGGGCAGCCACTGTTCTTCTCCAGCGCTTTGGTCCTGGGTACTTTTCTGAGAAATGAGGTGCAGACGTTTCATATTCTAAAGGGAAAACATATAATTTAGCAGCCAAACCTTTCACTGGTGAAAAGGGATTTCATGTTTGTTCAAAAGTATTATCATTATAATAAATGTCCAACCTAGCTATTTTGTTGGGACCTCTGGGTCAAGGAGAAGACTTAATGGAGGAAGGAGGTGGAAAAAAAACATCACCAATACACTGAAGGGGAAGGAACAAATAAGAGGAAACCATATCAGAATATGAAAACCAAAGAAGAAAGGGAAACCGTGGTACAAATGATAAACAGGAAGTAAGTAAAGAGCTGTTGTTAAGAGTAAGCTTCTGGGCAGACTAGCATGGAGTCCTGGTGTGGCACTGTGGGTTAGTGCACTGGACTGCAAAGTAGCTTTAAACCACAAGGTTGGAGGTTCAAGCTTACCAACTTCTCCTCAGAAACCCTACACAGGGCTGCTGTGAGTCAGAACCGGCTCTAAGGCACTTAACAACATGTTTTAAGCTATGCCACTTGGTAACTCTATAATCTTGGGGAAATTATTTAATCTTACTTTGCTCATTGCAAAATGATAAAGACACCTATCCCCCCATAAAGTCATTGTGAAAGTTAGATGGTATTTTATAAAAAAAACAAAACCAAAAAAAAAAAAACAACTTTCAAGTTAATGCCTGGAAAAAAGTGAAGGTTCTATAATCAGGAATCCTGATCAAGCTTTTACTATTTCTAGAAATGAAGAGCACAAGACTGGCAGTATAGTGAGAGCAGTAGGCAGCCAGACACAGCTGCCCCAGTATTACTCAGGGTCCACTCTCCCAAATACTGCTAGCCCCGGATTCTTGCTGTGACTTTGGCCATGTGCTAATGCTTTTCCAATGGCATATTTAGAAGCCAAGTGAGAGATTGGCTTGACCCACTGGCCAATATCAGTATGCAACATGCCTCCGAGACGAGTTTCCCATCAGAGCTGATTTTACTTTATGTATTTATTTGAGCTCCTGAAGTTTTGCGGCATTTCATTCTTCATGGACTTCCTGGGAACTGATTTAAGGTGCACACATCAATCATATCCCAATCAGGCCCAAAGCTTGCAGCTTCTCAGGGGTTGAGACTGGCAACCATTGAGACCAGTTCAATCAAGTTGGCCGTTGGGTTCAGAGGCCCCAACCTGAAATAAATCTGGAGAGTGGCTTTTAAATTCAATGAGCACTAATGAAGCAGTTGTCCACAGAGAGAGCCTGACTATCCAGTATAAATGCATCTATCCCAGAGCAGCCATAAATAACACCCTTTAGTTTCTATGCATAATTAACACTGAGTAGTAGCTAGTAGCTTGGCAGAATTACAATGACATATTCTAAGAGTACTTTTGTCTGCCTTGATTTCAAAGGAAGGAATATCATAAGCCTGTGTCCTGATAGCTGCATCTCCTCTCTCTCTCTGTTTGTCTGTGAAACCTCATATATTTGTGTTAGCTGTTCATTTTCTTCTATATGTTACTGTTGTTGTTAAGTACCATCAAGTCAATTCTGACTCATCGTGACGTGGTAAGTTTGAGCAGCTAGTAAGTTTGAATGGCTGACCTTGAGCTTCAGTGATTATCCTACAGCACCATACCAGGACTCCTCAATACAACTTGATTTCTACAAAAACCACCTGGAAATCACAAGGGTTTAAAATCCTTTGGCTCTTTGTTATAAAGAGAGATCTCCCTCTGTTTATAGTAAGGTCAACTGACATCAAGTTTATCTTTCTCCTTATTCTATGTGATTTGTTGAAAGAATAAACAAAATTCTGAAAGCTTAGTAGGAAGACATGGCTTCTTTAATGCATGAGATATTTGAAGCTAGTGAATCATCTTGATGCTTAGATGTGCTAACATGCAGTGGTATTGTGCTAGTATGCATGAAGGAGTCTCAACTGCCCTTTGTAGGGCCTTTCCATTCAGTGCCTTCTGGTCTTTGCAAAATGAAAACAACTCTTATTTTTTATGCTTCCACAGAGGAGTCCATTGTTTTCATTAAAATATGTAGTCTGCATAATATGGGATTCCCCGTGTGCGTTTTGGTTTAGAGATTATATACTTGCTGTATCTGAAGCATTTGAATGAATTATGCACTTATTATCTGATTACAACTTCAAATTTAGAAAACTTACATGATAGATACCATAGTACAGATGTAATCATGTGCCTTTCTTAGGCCATATTGTAGAGGTTCCTACAAAAAAAAAAATCATTAAACTCCCTACCACCAAGTTGATTCCAACACACAGCGACCCTATAGAACATAGTGGAACTGCGTTGCAGGCTTTGAAAGCCTGTCAATCTCTCCGGAAGCAGACTGTCATTGTTTTCCTTTTCCTTCTATCCTGATGTGGCACTGTAAGATTAACACTGATCAAAAGGCTGGTTTGAACTGTATGTCAGCAGTTCAGACTCACCAGCCACTCCTCAGAAACTCTCTACAGGGTCACTGTGAGTCAGAACGGACTTGATATCACTTAACTACAAACACGGATTGTGTGATGGGTTCCAATCACCAACTTGGGGTGTAGCAGCTGGGTGCTTTAACCACTGTACCACCAAGGCTCAGGGTCTGACCATTTGAAAATTATTTTTATTTTAGAATACAATTACTGTCCTCAGAAATTATCAAGCAATGCAATTGTGTTTGAAATGACTAGACGTTTACTTGTTATTTCTTCAGTGACATTGTACCTAATGCACTGTTGTGGTCAAGCTGATTCTGACTCATAGATACCCTCTATAGGGTCTCTGAGGAGCAGCTGCTGGGTGGGTTTGAACTGCTGACTTTGTTAGCATTCCATTGTGTGCTCTGCCGCTCCACACCAGGACCTTAGTTTGTGGTAATGCAGAGCTTCAGAAGGTATCGAATTTGTACCCAGATTGGCAAATAAAATATTAATTTGAGCAGAATGTTTCATGCAAAGAATAAAACAAACAAAAGAGCAGCACACATGCGCATCATTATCTAAGATGGTAAAAGTACCAGTGAATGCAAAGTAATTTGTCCAAACCCAAAGCTCACACACAGTAGAGGATCAAGCAGTTCCTGCTTTAGAGGTAGTGACCTTAATTGTAGATTGCAGTGGTTTCGAGGTAATTTCAGATCCAGGGATTTTAGTAGAGCGCTGATATTTTAGATGTGGTACTTGTCTTTCACTTAAAAGCTATGTAGTCTTGCACTAGTCCATTACTTGATTTCTTCCTCTGTTTTTTCACCTGGAAAGAAGTAGTAGCTATAATTAGAATCAGTCCCTCAGAAAGTTTATTGTAAATGCTGTTTTTAAGTGTCATATAGGAATATTTGCAGATGTGGACTCACTCTTAATATTAACCTCTGGAAATATTTTTTGATGTAAGATTAAACAACAACAACAACAACAAAACAACAGAAAGCTGTGTTTATAAATTATTGACACCAGAAACCAGCATAACTTTCATTAAGGGTTTAACTTCCAAAAAATGTGACACCAACCATACCTCTGTTTGGTGCAGTAATTGCATTGGTCACATAGAACTCAAAAACCATACTCACAGTCATGGGTTTATTAGGGAAGTTAATAACGCAGAGATGTTGTGTTGTTGTTGTTGTTAAGTGCCATCAAAACAGTACTGATCCATAGCAACCTTATGCACAGCAGAACGAAACACTGACCGATCCTGGGCCAACCTCACTACTGTTGTCACGTTTAAGTCCATCGACACTGCCATTTGGCCAATCCATCTCATTGGGGGTCTTCCTCTTTTTCTCTGACCCACCATCTTAGCAAACATGATGTCCTTCTCCAGCAACCCTAGTCCCTCCTGATAATATGCCCGAAGTATGAGAGATGAAGTTTTGCCATCCTGGCCTCCAAGGATCACTCTGGCTGCCCTTCTTCTAAAACAGATCTATTGGTTCTTTTGGCAGCCCATGACACATTCAATATTTTCCTCTATCACCAAAACTCAAAAACATCAATTCTTCTACGGTCTTCCTTATTCACTGTCCAGTTTTCACATGCATTTGAGGTTATTGAAGATACCATGGCTTGGGTCAGGCATCACCTTAGTCCTTAAGCTGATATCTCTGCTCTTCAACACTTTAAAAAGGGCTTGTGCAGCAGATTTGCCTAATGCAGAGATGTTTAGGGTATAATTTTACCAGTCAGGAGACTCTTCCACCAGGCCCAGAGACAGGCCTCTCTAGGCCTGGTCAACCTTACAAATCTCTTTTAGGGCTGTTGATAAATGCCCACAGGACACACCACTCTACAAGCCTCATCAGCCTGAAGATACTGGACTGTACTTTCATAGGTCAGAAAACTAGCTCCCCCATTTAAGTACCCATAGACAGTCCACTCAGCAAGCAGGCCTCCTGCCCAGAATCACTCAGCTTTATTTACTCCACTGACTGGAAATCTCACTACTGTGTTTTGTGCTCTGGTTCTTGGTTCTGTCTTTGATCATTTTCTGTCACTCCTTTAACATTCTGTCCCTGGGTCAAGCAGGTAGAGTGCACAGAGATCTCAGAGTCCAAAGGATGGACCCCACTCTTAGCTCTTCTTTGATGGCAAGGACATTCCCTCATTCCTGCCTCTGAGAGGACTCATTTTGTATACATTTGAGTTACAAGTTTTTACAATCATAGTTAACACCGTTAACCATTCACAACTGATTCTGTCAGCATCTTCTCCTACCTTGTCTGACCCAAACCCACCAGGGCAAATATGGTGTCTAGTTGAAGTTTATGAAGACTATGACTAGGAGAGATGCTAAATACATCACTGCATCACAGGTTTGATTATTGATGATGATAATGATGATGATGATGGCAACTGTGATAAAAACCAGATTTTTATTGTTGTTATGTGCCGTGGAGTCGGTTCCGACCCATAGAGACCCTGTACAGGGTTTCCGAGGCTGTAAATCTTTACGGGAGCAGAAAGCCTCATCTTTCTCCTGCGGAACAGCTGGTAGTTTCAAACTGCTGACCTTAAGGTTCGCAACCTGATTCATAACCACTGTGCTACCAGAGCTTTTTAAAACCAGATTAATGCTGTGAAAATACATAGACAAAAATCTAATCTAATTTGTGGACAATAGGATCAGAGCAACCCTTTCAATATCACTAAGGCTTTGATCAAGGAACAATGTTGCTAAAGGAAGAAATCCAAGGCATTATTGAAACACAAAGTTCCAGGAACTGATAGAATACCAATTACAACTTTGACAATGACAAATGGATGTAATGCTGATAATTCTCACAAGTCTATGCCCGAAAATTTGGAAGGCAGCTACCTGACAAACTAACTGGAAAGTAATTATATTTGTGCCTTTCCAAAAAGTTGATACCATAGAATGCAGAAATTATTGACTAGTGTCATTAGTATTACATGCAAATAAAGTTTTGCTGAAGATAATTCAAAAATAGTTGTAGCATCATATTGTCAAGGAACTATCAAAAATTCAAGCCAGATTCAAAAAAGGAAATGGAATGAGAGATTTCAATGCTGAAGTAAGGTGGATCTTGGCTGAATTAAGAGAATACCAGAAAGATGTTTACCTGAGTTTTATTGGCTGTGTAAAGGCAATGTTAACCATAACAGATTACACATAATGTTATGAATAATGGGGATTCCAGAAAACTTACCTGTGCTCATGTGGAGTTTGTACATAGAACAAGAGGCAGTCATTCGAACAGAACAAGGGGCTACTTCATGATTTTAAATCAGGGAACATGGGCTTGAGGGTTGTGTCCTCTAATATAGTTATTCAATCTGTATGCTGAGCCAATAATCCAAGAAACTGGACTATATGAAGAAGAGTGTGCCATCAGAATTGGTAGAAGACTCATTAACAGCCTGCAATATGCAGATACTAACCCTGCTTTCTAAAAGTGAAGAGCATTTGAAGCACTAACTAATGAAGATCAAAGAACACACCTTCAGTATGGATTACATCTTAACATAAAGAAAGCAGAAAATCCTGTTATTGGGACTGATAAACAGCATTACAAGTGGAGGAAGTATTGAAGTTGTCAAGTTTTAGTTTACTTGGATACACAATCAATGCTTATGGAAGCATTAGTTAAGAAACAAAATGACATATTTATAGTGGGCAAATATACTGCAAATAACCTGTTTAAAGTGTTCAAAAGCAAAGATGTGACTTTGCAAACTAAGGTGTGTACCTGATGGAAGCCACAGTATTTTCTTTCACCACACAGGCATGCAAACGCTGAACAATGATTAAAGGAGATTGGATAAGAATTGAAACATTTGAATCTGTGTTGGAAATATCGTCAGAATGCTCCTTAGAAGCAGTGTTGCATTCTGTTGTATATAGACTTACTATGAGTCAGAACCTACTTGATGGCCCTTAGAAAAAAACAGGGCTTTGATTAGAGGTAAAGTTCACATTTTTAGTCCCTTAAGTTTGAGATCTTCCATAATATTTGTTCAGTTTAAGAATTAGTTACAAGATTATATCTACATAACTAAAATATTGTTTTGTAATATCAAGTTGGTTCTACTCAGAGTGAAGCTGTATAGGGTTTCTGAGTAGCAGCTGGTGGGTTTAAACTACTGGTCTTGTGGTCACAGCACCTAGGTGACAAACTGAAATGTAGTAGGAAGAAATTATTGGGATAATCAACAGCCAAACAGAAGGCTAATCAGACTATGGAAAAGATGTGTCGAGTGTTATTATTAGCAAGACTGAAAGTCATTAGAGTGTTTTAAATAGAGGAAAAAATGATCCTTAACTTATATTTTTGAGTATCATTGAGGATAAGAAGTGGAGAATTGGTTTTTTAAGGAAAAAAAAAAAAGTGGGAAAAAGAAAACCAAATAGAAGGCTATTCCAGTAATTAGTAGAAATCGTGTGAAGTAGTTGGCTGTGTGTTAGAGATGTCGTTTTTGTTAAGTGACATCGAGTCAGTTCTGATTCACAGTGACCTGTGTTAAGTTTCCAAAGAGTGGCTGCTCAGTTTGAACCAGCCACCTTGCAGTTAGTTAGCAATCCAGCACTGCAGTGCCACACCAGGAGTCCCTGCTAAAGATTCATGCCAATTATGGACTGTATAGGACACATGGAGGGGAGGGGAGAGAAAAAAAGAGATTTCCATGGTTTGGGCTTCTTCTACTTAAAGGATGGAGTTACTAATACCTGAAATAGGGACAACTTTGGGAAGTCATTTGGGAAAGTTGGTGAATGAAAGTTTACTTAAAACATACTGGATTTGCAATATGTATTAGATATCACCACAGAGATACTGACTAGAAAATTGGTTATATAAATTTCGAGTTCAGAGGAGAGGTCCAGGCTGGAGTTTAAATGAAGGAATGATGGAAATAGATAATATTTAAAGTCGAAAGACTAGATGTGATTTTCTGTAGAGATGACTGTAAAGATAGGAAGAGAAGTTCCTCACATTAATGTCTCTAGGCTTCAACATTTACGTAGTTGTTATCGTTGTTAAGTGCTATGAGTCAGAACTGACTCTACAACCATATGTAGGGTTTCCAAAGAGCAACTGGTGGAATTTAACCATCGACCTTGTGATTCAAACTGGCATCGCAGTCAAGTGCTTATCCTACAATACCATACCAGGACTGCAAAATGACACACTGCCCAGTCTTACACCATGCTCACAATCATTTCTATGCTTGAGGCCATGGTTGCAGCCATTGTGTCAATCAATCTTGTTTAGAATATTCCTTTTTTATTGTCCCTCTACTTTACCAGCTATGATATCCTTCTCCAGGGACTGGTTTCTCTTGGTAATATTTACGTACTGTGTTGCAAATATAAAGAACAAGAATGAGAAGAAACTGATATTCCTGATTCCAAGTACAGGAATTGCTTCAATAATGTTAGAGATACTAATTGCTGCTAAAATCAGACTACCAAAAAGCTTAGTATGACCAAGAGTTGACCGTTGGGTTGATAAGCTACTGACCTTCACAAGATCAGAATTGGTGAGATGTCATAACTGAAGAACTGATTAGAGTGCAGGTATAGGACTATATGAGGAAACCAATGGTTACAATGCACACGTACAAATCTTTGGAGGAATTTTGATTGGAACAAAAAACTAAATGTGATGGATGGTGGCTATTAATGAGGGTTTGGATCAGAGGTTTTGACTTTAAATGTGGTTCTTGTGTTTGTTGATTTGTTTGATGGATGATATTTTGGCACATTGACAGACTGATGAAGATGTACAGGAGTGAAATTTTTACATTGCAATGAAAAGGAATTTTTAGGAATAGAGTCCTTGAGTGGGTAAGGAATGTTAATACTTACCTTGCAGTCATGTATGTATTAGATGCAAGTAAAGCCAAGAAAGAGAATGAGTTGCCCATCATAGAGTTTTCATAAAAACTGTTATGATTGTGTAGCAACTCGCATCTATTGTCATTCTTTTAAACGTATGATTTTTTGTTCATTGGTAAGTGAAGTCGGCAATCTTCTGAAGTAGCTTGTAGAACGCCATTAGAAATTATCATCCTCGCTCTCACTGCTGATACTGATTCTCTGAAGGAGAATATGAAAGTATGAAAGAAGGAAAGCCTTGAGTAAAGTAACTAGAACCTAAACACCTACTATAAACACGTTACCCTATGGTTTCATTGCCAATGAATTGGGGTGTGAGTGAGGGACGCTCAGATGTTGGGGCGAGCACTCAACACAACTCTCTTCTAGAAGGCTGGAGTCGAATTTCCAGGACCACTGAAGCCTGTTTCAGGAATTAGCCTCTATTGTAAAACTTCCTTGTTTATTGGTTTAATTTGTAGACATCCATGCCTGAAATAAGCGTAATCTGCCAGGTAGTGTCTTGAAACCATGCCACTTGATAATGAAGGTCATTGCTGAGAGACAAGCAGAGAGTTGGTTGTTATATTGCAGAGTTTTCAAGGACTTTCTATGAACTCCAGCTGTAATTCCAAACTGGTATTTCAGTAAGTCAGAAAGGACTTAAAAAGGCCTATTTCCCCTGTTCTTTCTGGCAATTTGCTCTAAGTGCTGATTATTTTGTCAAGCCATTTGAGCTCAAAGCTCTGCCTATAATATCTGTAGCCACTGGTGGACAATAGTTAGGGCAGTGAGTGTTGGAAATGAAATGGCTTGTTTATTTAAAGAAAGAGTTGAAAGTGAAATAGGGATTGCTCTGATATGGGGACGATTGAGTAAATGGTAATGATCAATAATAGAAAGTATTTTAATATGAAATAACAACTGTGGAGAATTCCAACATTCACAGAATGGCAAGGTGAATGAGTTCGTTAGAGAATAAGATGTATCCTTAAATGGCACAATCTCTGTTTATATTTTTTTTCAGGAGTTAAAAAGAGAGTCCCATTAAAGTGTTAAATCTGCCTAGGTGTAGCCTATGCTCTTAGAGAAAAGAACTATTCCTTAATTCTGCTGTTAAGTGCCGCTGAGGCAGTTCCAACCTATAGTGACACTGTGTAGTCTTTCTGAGGAGTTGCTTGAACTGCCGAGTAAGTGGTTCAAATTGACTTTGCAGTCCAGCACATTTAACCCACAAGGCGACACCAGGACTTCAATTATTCCTTATTGTTGTTGTTGTTGTTATGTGCTGTGGAGTCGGTTCCAACTCATAGTGACCCTACATAAGGTTTCTGAGGCTGCAAATCTTTATGGGAGCAGAAAGCCTCATCCTTCTCCCGCGGAACAGCTGGTAATTTCGAACTGCTGACCCTGAGATTTACAGCCCGATTCATAACTACTATGCTACCAGAGATCCTTATTCGCTCTCTTGAATTCTTGATCTTGTTGACTTTATTTAATTTTTTGTTTTAATATAAATAATATATTCTTGAAAACTCAACTGAGATTAAAGGAACTCTTGACAATTTGTTATTAATGCATATGCTAACAGATCTGAAATAATTTAGAAGTATTTTAAGCATTAATTTATTGCAGGGGGATAGTGTTCACATGGACTCTTGGTGTGGCACTGTAGAATCAACACTGGATTGTGAACCACAGGGTCAGCAGTTCAAATCCACCAGCTGCTCCTTGGAAACCCTATACAGGGTTGCTATGAGTTGGAACCAACTCGGCACACTTAACAACAGAAACATCAACAGTGTTTGCTAACCTTGCAAAATGGTGCAAAATGCCACAGGTTTTCTTTTTTTATGCACATGTCATGTTAGAAGTAGGATTGTGTAATTCTATTTTTAAATACCCTAAGTTCTTTATTGTGTATACACTACTATGCGAATAGTTGTTAAGTGTTGTTGGGTTGGTTGTGACCCATAACAACCCTGTATAGGATTTTTGAGGAGCGGCTGGTAAGCTTGAACTGCTGACCTTGTGATTCAAACTGGCTTTGATTTGTAGTCCAGCACATTAACCCACAGTGCTACACCAGGCACTATAAAAATAAAAAAATGGAGGAAGGGAAAGAAATCGTGAGAATTGTAAATATAATAGAAACCGGTGGTGTTGTTTTTTTTAAAACTACAGAGCTAACCATCTATTTGTGAATCCCTAAAACATATTTGTATGTGTGTATATGTCCTGTCATGATGTGGTATAGTTGGATCAGCACTGGATTGCTATCCACAAAGTCAGCAGTTCAAACCAACCAGGCAATCCTCAGAAACCCTTTACAGGGTTGGTAGGAGTTGGAACTGATCCCATGGCACTAACAGCATCAGCAAAACATAATTATCATGGAACTAAGATCCAATCATAAGGGGATATTCATTTTGCACATATATATTGAGTTGGCCATGAAATACTTTACCAAAATTATAGTAACTAAAATTAATTAATAGGTCCCTAAATTCACTCTCTGGAGTCCTGGTTTGGCACTGAGGATTAATGCGCTGGACTGCAAGGTTGATCTGAACCTCAGGGTCGGCGGTTCAAAGCTCACCCGTGCTCCTTGGAAACCCTGTATGGAACAGCCTTGACAGCACTTAACAACAACAGATTGACTCTCTAGTGGAGTGCTAATGTGAATTAGCCATATTGCCAGGGACAAATGACCCAATAGGCAAGAGAAACACATGCTTTGGGTTTCAACAAAGCAGGGGCTTTGGTTGTCTAAAGCAAAGACCTATAAATGCCAGTTAAGGAACAAGGCAAAGCAAATATTCCATAGACAGGAATTGGCAGGACTTTAAATAAAATTAACATCAACTCCAGTGTGTAAGACTATATTGATGAGAAATAAAGTTCTTACTGACAGTGTTAGGAAGGTACCCATATGTAAGAATGCTAAAACTATAAGGCCCCTACCACTTCAACACCTTCACCGATACTGTTTGCCTGTGGCCCCTTTCCATGTCATTGAAACTCTAGCTTAGCAATTCTTTAGAATGGAGACTATTTTTTCTTCCCCTAATAAACAAGATGTGAAGGTGGGCTATCAAGTCTTAACTATTGCTACATTCACCCAATATGTAACTGGATACAAGAACTTATTACTGGGAAAGAAAAGAATATTATGATAGATAACAGGGCTATATGATTCCGTATTATGAAAGTGTTTCAAAAGTTTGTGGGCAAATAGAATGAAAGCATAATAGGATTTTTCCATCAACTTTTTGAAATCCTCCTAGTTCTCTAGGGCTGCTACAACACAAGTACCACAAGTGCATGGCTTCTACGAACAGGATTGTGTTCTCTCAGAGTTTGTTCTTGTTATGAAGTGTTGTTGAGTCACGTCTGGCATATAGTTACCATATATAGGGTTTCCAAGGAGTGACTGGTGGGTTTAATCAGCTGACCTTGTGGTTAGCAGTTGGGTATTTAACCCAAACCACCCTATCGGGACTCCTAGTAGTCTGAACTCTGAGTGCTAGTTCTACATAAAGGGCCTTGTCTCTTTTTAGCATCATAGGCCCAACATTCCTTAGATACCTCCCAGTTTGGGGCATTGATCATTGCCTGGATCTCGGAGCTTCAGAGTGCTGGGGCCCCAGGTCCAAAGGACACACTCACTCTTGGGTCTTCTTCCTTGGTGGCAGTAGCTGCTCCTTTTCTGGTCACTTTTCTCTCCTTTTTTCTCTGGTGAAATAAGAGGTATTGCAGGCCACACCCTGGGAAAATCCTTTCTATTGGATCAGGGTTGTGGTGTCATTAAAGATATTGCAGCCCACCATTAAGCCTCTTGTTTGTTTGTCACGTCAGATAACTTCATGAGGAATAATCCTACAATTGCCACATTATATCATTACATAACTGTCAAACCACTGAGAATCTTGATACAGCCAAGTGGTCACTTATTTTAGGGGGGTGAATGTCAATCTATGACACCGTCATCGAATATAAAATACTACTTATATTTCAGTATCTTTAAATTGCTTTACACATATTCCTAACTTTCATGATCACAAACAGTACATAGAATGCTCATTCTCATCATTACAGAGACTTGAAACTGCTTACTATACAACAATTTAAGAAATATTTAACTCGTTATGAAAGTAATGAGTTGTTCCACAGCTTAACTGTGATTAAATCAGTGACAAATTTGTAAGCGCAAAGAATAAAAAGTAATGTTTTTAATTATAACACACTAATGATGAAAGATCTTTGTACAATTAAAGTGTAATGATTTCATGTAATGTTTGTTTTCCAATAATTTTCTTTTGTTGGCATATTTTCATTTGTTCATTTATAATTATACCATTTATTACAAAACAATCGTCAAAACTGAGCTGTTCAAAGCAAAATTGGAAAAAGTCAATTTTTTGTTGTGGAAAATAAATATTTTACATTGATTATTGAAATAACTAAGTCCACTCATTTTCTTAGTTGTACAATGCAGGATATAGTTTTTATAGATACTGTCATTTATAGTAAAAATCTTAGTACCTGTAGCAGTGACGTCAATTATATCATATGACTCTTTTAGCCATAATCTTGGTTGTTGTTGCTGTTATTGTTAAGTACTGTCAAGTTGGTTCTGACTTGTAAACAATCCTGTATAGGGTTTCCAAAGAGCTGCTGGTGAGTTTGAACCACTGACTTTGTAGTCCAAACCAACCTATGGTGCTTTAGCCCAGAGCACCAAACCAGGACTTCATAATCTTGTTAATCTCCACCAAATGACTAGGTGGGACCATGAAGATTGAATATGTTTCCTCTTTTCTTGATGGGTCTAATTGAGAGAAGGTGGTGAAGAGGGAAGGGGGACAGTTTCTAACAGAATTATATGATTATGTTGTGAGTAATTATTAACAGAGTTAATTGTGATCATAAAAACTTAAAAATCTAAAGAGTAGATTTGTCAAGATTTCCATCCTTCTTACCCTTAAAATGAGCGATCTCAGAAGCAGGAATGGGGGCTATCACTATCATCAAGAAAGATGAGCCAGGAATGGAGCACCTTCTTTGTACCCCATGATCCCTGAGCATTGAATCTGCTCGGTCCAGGAGACAGAAAAGTGTTTTACTAGAGGAGGAGTAGAAGGGCAGCAACAGCAGGGTCAGAAAAGGAGACAGAGGCCTGGGCTGCCTGGCCCATGGAGCAAGTCAAGCTGATTATCTTCAGACAGGAGATTCACCTGCAGTGCGGGGTGCCTCCAAGCACTTAATTAGGGATGCTAGGTATGGGCTTAGTACATCAACAAAACAGGGGCTAGTGCTGAATATGTTTAGGCTGAGGCCTGCAGTTGAAGGGAGTATCCTTTGAGCACGTATTGGAGGTGTTGAAAGAACTTTGTAAGATTGCCTGAGGAGGACAAAGACTAGATCAAGGGGACAAAGACCATGCCTGCCACCATGGCAGAGAAGAGTTTGGCATGACCAAAGAACTACATTCTAAACATTTCTGATTCTGAATTATAACCTGTAAACTTCTTTGATCGTGAATATATGATTGAGTTCTACGTGGCTATCGCATAAAATTATTGAACCAAGAAAAGCCATAGAGAGTATCGTAGTCCAGAATTTGAGCTAATGAGTTTAATTCTCCCTTATGGAGTCAAAGGTCAGACTCTGCCCCGACATCATTTTTACAGTATCTACATCTATGAGAAATGTTACCCATATTCCACTAAAATGACGTATGCCACTTTTGCTAATATTATACTCACATTAAAAAGGAAGTGACACCATAGATATCTAAGAAACACATAGACATGCACATATATATGATCCTCTTCAAACGCGTGAGGACACAGAGGTGGGGAGACAGTAGATTATCAATGTTGAGTGCCCTTTCACATGCTATAAACTGGCCTTGTTTAAGACTGCTAATTAGAGGTGTCTCTATTATAATATGATTTGTAGGTTTCTGGAAAACTTGAAATTTTTATAAGATTGTGTATTACAAATAGTAGGGTTTATGTGTAAAAAAATAGATACAAAATATCAGACGACTCAAAAGGTACAAATTCTGTAATCAGAGCACTTAAGAAAATTATGTTTTAATAAAATGTGCTATAATATTAAAATATGCTTGATTTCTGTTTAATTAATGCTAAAGGAAACAGAGAACTTTATTCTGGGCATGGAGAAAGGTGAAAGATGGTTTGTTAATGCAGTGGGGAATCACTTTACTAAATAAAGCCATTTCGCTTTTTGTTATTATTTTGTAAACTATGCCCAGTCTTAACTTTAATGTGATTGGCTAGGTTCCCATACCGGGTAACAACCCTTTACTTGGATGGGCTTGGAATTCCATCCTGAAAATAACTTTGGCCAGATTGACGGGGAGGTGCCCACTCAATAAATGGTCGTTACACGGATTGATGGGGTCTCACCTGGTGCCTGTTGAAAACCCTAGAACATCGAAAATTTAGACGGCATTTCTTGACTAAGGAGATCCAGGAGACAATGTGTCCTTTGGATGCTAGGGTAGTTAATTAAGGTTTTGTGTCAACCTGACTGGAGCAGGATTCTCTGTGGTTTGGGAATTGATGTGTAGCTCTCCCCCATGAAGGAATTTGATGTGATAAACCAATAAAAGAAAAGATTAATATTCGTATTGTTGCTGTTGTTTTCAAGTACCATTGAGTCAGTTCTGACTCATAGCAACCCTTATAAGGTTCTTAAGGAGCAGCTGATGAGTTTGAACTGCCGACCTTGTGGTGCAAACCAACAAAAGAGCAGCTGGTGAGTTTGAACCACCAATTTTGCAGTTCAAATCAACTTTTCAGTCCTGTATATTAACCCACAGTGCCACACCAAGAATCCCCCCATACCTTGATCCAATTTGCAGCAGATTCCCAAGGGTGTAGCAAGCAACACACTTTATCATAAAAGAGACCAAAAGAGAGAAACTTTATCAGAGAAAGAGGGACCTACTATAACCAAAAGGAGCTCTGGTAGCATCGTGGCTAAGAGACGTGCTGCTAATCTCATGGTCAGCAGTTTGAAACTACTAGCAGTTCTGTGGGAGAAAGATGCGGCCCTCTGCTCCCATTAATATATACAGCCTCAGAAGCCCTAAACAGGGTTGCTATGAGTCAGAAGTGACTTAACAGCACATCACCACTACCGCCACTATCACTATCACCAAGATAGAAGAGCTGGGAGTGGAATATATCCTTTGTAACTGGGGTCCATACACTGTGAAGCCCCTAGGTCTAGGGGAAGATTTAAACTGAGATGTGTGGAGAGCTCCAAGGAATACCGGGCCTACAGATGCAGAAAGGAATCAAGGACCTTTACCCAGAGCCATCCGATTCACCTACTCTGGATTTGGACATCTAGTTTCCTAAACTGTGAGAGGATAAATTTATGGCTGTTAAAGTCATCCACTTATGATATCCCTGTTATGGCAGCAGTAGATAATAAAACAGTCACACTATGACCTTCATAGACCAAGTACCTGTCAGGGTGATCCACAGTACCAGAAAAGGCCGAGACAAGCAGACCCAGATAGCGGCAGCCAAGTTTAAAGAACTGAGAGGAGAGACCAATAGGCAAGCTCACCAAATAACTTTATTGAGTTTCCTGTCTGAAAGCTTCATGATGGATGAGAATGAACGTGGATTTGTAGGAAGGAGAAGCCCCTTTGAGATGTCAGTGGGTCTCATTTCAGACCTACAGGGAGCTCCTGTGTTAGGAGCAATCCTGAACCTCATCTTTGTATATTTTTCTTTCTTTCTTTTGTTCAAATCCTTCTATGTTAAGTTGTTACTGGAGTTAGGTTGATTCCATGAGTCCTCTACTGTTTCAACAAATGATCAAACCAAATAGACCAGGAGAGAAAAAGTGCTATGGGAAGAATAGCAGGTGGGGATCAGAAATGGTGGAGAAGCTGGAGAATGGGGGTGTATTTGACCTCTACCCCATAGGAACCTATCTGGTCCTGATTCTTATGATCAGGTTTGTTTCTTCAGTTGGTGGTCAAGAAGTTCTCCTTATTGTTACTAACATGGAATATAAAGAAGAGTTGAGTTTCTGGATTTAGAACAAAAAGGAACATTTCACACAGAGTAGAGTAGTTCCAAAGCTGAGTATGTAACTACACTAAGCCATAAGGAAGCATGAGAAATGTGCAGGTAGCCTCTGTACTACTTTATCCTTCCATGGCTTGCTATATTTAGTCCTCTGGATGTAATATGAACGTGCCAGAAAAAGAATAGCTTATGAACTAACATTATTTTTTCCATCCTTTTTTTTATTTATCCAACACAAATGGGCTGCTTTACATTTCAAAGCCACACGCTGTATCAGAACAGATGGCATATGGATATTCAGAGAATGTTTGATAGGAAAGAAGGATTTTGAGCTAAGCCAGAAGAATGGCATTTGAATAAATAAAATAGATTAATCTCATATATGAAGACCTTATGATATTTTTTAAGGTTAAAGTATGATACTGTCAGTATGCATAACTAAAATTAGTTACAGCATACTGCGTTTTTATCTGGGTAAACCAGTAAAAATTGAAACTACTTTTGGTTGTAAAACAGTCAGGTTGGGAATTAATGCTGAGAAACATGGGGTTTAAACCTAGTTGGGCATAAATCATGGTTTTCATTCTTTTTAACTCTGTGATTTGAACATCATCCTGCATTTTCCACTCATCACCAGTCTATCAAAAGATCTGCCAATTCTGTGTCCATACTCCACCAGATCTCCATTGTCATAACTCTAGTCCAAGGCAGTAACAGCAGTTCTACCAGTTTCTGCCATGTGATTAACTCCTTCTAAATTACTTCCTACATGGAGACCAGTACACTCTTCTTTAATGCCATTCTGACTGTGAAACTCCTCTGATCAGTGTCTTCCTTATGGATCTTTATGCCTTCCATTTCATTTTTAACAGCTTCTAATTTTCCAAGATTCATACCTCATACATTCCATGTTAGGATTATTAATGAATTTTCGTTTATTTTGAGTTGTGCCCCATGAGTAAATGAAGGTCCCAAGATATTTACTCCATTCACATCATCATGTTCAACTCTACTTTGACAAGGCAGTTCTTTTCCTGTCAAATTTTGTGTGCCTTTTAAACTGAAGGGGTCATCTTCTGGCACTATATCTGATAATATTCTGGTGTTATCCATAATATTTTCATCTTCCAGCACTATATTGTACTGTTCATAAGGTTTTCAATGGCTAAACCTTTAGAAATAGTCCACCTCTCCTTTTTCCTAGTCTGTCTTCGTCTGGAAGCTCCACTGAAACTTGTCCACCATGGGTGACCCTGCTGGTATTTAAAATACTAATGGTATAGAATCCAGTGTCACAGCAACATGCAAATTATCACACTACTACAAACTGACAGACCAGTGGTGGAACTAAATAGAGAGTCAAAACTTTCTATAATGGAAGCAAAGGAGAGTAGGCAGTCAATCAATTCACTTTAATTGATGATTTGATGGTAAACGATTGGTGTCTAGTGCTGTCATAAAAGAAACACCACAAATGGATGGCTTTAACAAACAGAAATGTCTTCTTTCACAGTAGTAACCTTGTCTAGTTTTGCGAGGAGTGGTTGGTGAGCTTGAATCACTGACCTTGCGGTTCAAACCGACTTTGTTGTCCAGTGCATTACCCTACAGCAGCATTGCACCAAGACTCTATAGATTTGTACTGCTGACCTTTCAGTTAGCCCATAGCGTAACCTCTGTGTTACCAGGCTCATGGTGTTATTGTTTTTGTTAAGTGCCGTCGACTCGGTTCCGACCCATAGTGACCCTGGTTAGGGTTTTCAAGGAGCAGCTGGTGAGCTTGAACTGCCGACTTTGCAGTTCAAATGGATTTGCAGTCTGGTGCATTAACTCACAGCGCCACACCAGGACTCATGGTGTGGGAGGTTACAAATCTGAATTCAGATGTCTGGCTCTGGAGTCAGGTCCTTCTCTCCTTTCAGCATTTGTAGACCCAACATTTCTTGGAGCTCTCCATGTATCTTGGCATCAACCTTTCCCTGAAATCTAAGAGCTTCACAGTGCCAGAGTCCCAGGTCTAAAGGACATACCCCTAGCTCGTCTTTCTTGGTAGCAGTTGGCCCATCAAATTCTTCTAGCTTGTTTAATTTCTTTCATATTTCAAAGGACATTGGCACAAGATGCAACCTAATCCTGTAGATTTCACCCAGCTTAATTACATCATAGAAGTAAAGATTTATGGCATCATACCAATGCTCCACACTAGAGCAATTATATAATTGCATCATATCAGAGCTTAGATAACATCATGTGGGAGTGATTACATCATTGCAGAACTTCTACATTACGTCATTATATAAACAGTCAACTTACTGAGAATCAGAACCCAGCCAAATGACCCATATTTGAGTGGTGCTGTTGGTTGTGTGCCATCAAGTCAGTTCTGACTTGTAGAAATCCTGTATAGGGATTCCTAGGCTGTAAATTTTTACAGGAGCAGAGATCCTCATCTTTCTTCCACAAACTATCTTGTGGATTCAAATTGCTGACCTTGGGGTTATCAGCCCAACAAGTAATCCACTCTGCTGCCAGGACCCCTTATGTTGGAGGGATACAATTAAATTCATGACAATTAGTTACAAGTTAAATGCACAGGTTACACATGCTTTTGAACTGCAAATGACATTTCCTGTTTTGTGTTTTATTCAGCCACCTTGGGGCTTTCAGCTTGTGGATCTTGGGAAAAGTGTTACATTCTAGTATCCTCCAGTGACATGGAGTGTTCAGCAGTTTCAAAACCATTGACTTGATTGCTAAGGAACTAGATGTTCCCTGGAGGATACCTTCTTTATAACATCCACTTCTGGGCTGTAAGTAGCAAGCCTTATGATGCCTTTCTAGTTCCATACCTAATTACAAGTTGTTCCTTATTGATTTGAATTGAAAAATCATCGTTCCTAAGAACTGTATTTTATTCACCTCTGTTCCAGTTAAAAGTTCATAGGAAAAAATGGGTAATGGAGAGTCATGTGTGTAGGGGTTCAAAAACAAGCAAGGGTAAGAAAATGAGATTTGATTCAGAAAATTTGATTCAGAGCTATGATTTAGAACTGGATTAACAACCCATTCGTTTCATCACAGATATTTGCTATTTGATAAGGATTCTGGTCTCAACTAATGAATAGTTCCTGTCATGCTAATATATGACTCAGTGGGCAGTACAGATGACTTAATGTGACAGCTAAGTTTAATAATTCTCTCATACTGGGATTCCTAAAGCATTAGTCATCACTGGAGACAAATGCAAATTACTGGACTTATATCATTTTAGTTAAACCATAGTAACCATTGTTTTGAGTTCAGAGCACTAAGCTGCTAAAGACTTTAACATTTTTTGTAGTAAAATGTGAAAAGAAAAGTATTAACTCCTTTTCAATACATCCCACCAAGAACTTTCATTGAGTTGAGTAACCTAGTATGTTTCAGTCTAGAGATCTTCAGGGTTCTCCAACTGAGTATAGTTTGCTCAACTTCTGTTTATGTTATCTACTGTTGTCTAACAGTGGTACCACAAAACTTAGGGACTGAAACAGCACTCACTATTTCACTGTTTCTGTGAGAAGACTGACAGTTTAGCTAAGTTTTGTGCTTCTGAATGTCATAAGGATGCAGTCAAGATGTTATATTAGCCAGTTTGAGATCTCATCTCAAGGCTTGACTGGCAAAGAATCCTATGCTATGGACACATTTATTGATGAAATTTACTCCATGCATCCTATAGAACTAACAGTCTCAGTTTCTTGATGATTTGTTGTTGTTGACTGCTTTCAGTTGTTGGCCACATGGACCTACCTTCCCAACACATCTACTTGCTTCATCAAAGCCAACAAAGAGAATATCCTAGCAAAAAGGGTGTTATATTACCTACGAGGAATCATCACAGTAGTGGCATCCCATCGCCTTTGCTGTAATATATTGGCTAGAGGAGATCACAGGTCTCATTCACACCTCTGAGAGGATGTAATTCTGAGGAATGAGTGCCATGAGGCAGGGATAATTGGAGCCTTTTCAGAGCCTGTCGGTGACACCTGCCAATGAAATGAGAATCAATGACCCTCATCTGGGTGATGGATGCTTTGTCAGTCAGACCTTGAGATAAGACCTCATGAACCATCCCACTTGATTTTCAAAGAAATGACTTTTCAATTCAAAATCAGTATTTTCAATGGTTCTCAGATTTAAATGTCATGGGCTAGTAGAATTTAATGGATAAAGAATGGAAGAAAAAGAAAAACAGAGGGCACTACTGTAGAGCTGCCAATTTTTCCTTTGCCAAAAAATATGAAAGTAAAAACAACAATACAATTATAGCTTTACGAAACACGGAATGATCAGACCTCACATAAAGTGAGCGAAACAAATCTCAGAATGAAGACTAGTCAATGGTATTGAATGAATGTATTTTGTATTTGAAAATTTTCGGACTCTGTTTTTCTTTCTCACTGCAGAGGAGTGTAAAGTTAGCCACTGCATTTCATCGGTTCTCTGGTTTGCATTTAGGAATTATTGTTGTTGTCAAGTGCCCTTCAGTTGGTTTGACTCATAAAAACCCCTTATAGAATTTTTGAGGCTGTAAATCTGTGGGAACAGAACGTTTCATCTTTCTCCCATGGAACAGCTGGCTGACGTGAACCATCAACCTAGTGTTTCTAAGTTCTGTGCTTATTCTACAGAGCCACTGTATGAATTATGACAGTATAGAAATGAAAATTATTTCATTTAATAAGTTATTATATATAACTTAATGCCTAAAGAAATTAACTTGGTTTGCTATTTAAGTATCAAGCAAAATGAAACTTTAAAATTTAAGAATGAGCAAAATTTTGACAAAGGAAGCAGATGGGCTACATGAAACCAGATGCAAAAAAGCAATGAGCAGACACTAGGGCGTTAAATTTGACGTGGAGGTCTTTGCTGATGAAGACATCAAGTGTACCTCTGTAGTTGACAAATTAGGAAAAGAGAATGTGGGACTCCAACTGAGGAGAGATTATTTTTTTCCTCAGACTTTAACTCAATCAGAATTTGACCTGTGAGCTCTCCTGTGAAAGATCCTTATCTTTGCTTCAGTTTTCTAAAAATTAGAGTAATGTCATCCAAACACAGGGTATTTTCTATTTACCAAGTTAAAAATATATCGTGAATGCACACTTACCATTTTTTACAATCTTCTAGAGCATTGATGGACTCAGCGTGGCAACAGTAATGAGATTGGCCCAGAATTGGGAAGTGTTTCATTCTGCTGTGCAGAAGGTCACTATGGGTCGGTACCGATGATTGCACTTAACAACAGCAGTAAGGATATTAGAGGGTCAATGAAAAAGAGGAAGACCCTTAAGGAGATGAATTGGCACAGTGGCTGAAACAATGGGATCAGATTCAACACAAATTTTGGAGATATCGCAAGACCAGGCAACATTTCCTTCTGTTCTCCCTAGGTACACAAGGTAGATGCGAGCAGAAACTGACTCAGTGACACCAAACAACAACAACAATAAGGAAATTTGCTGTGTGACTCATAGGTGGAAGAATAGTTGAAAGGTTGGATAAGTGATCAGGTCAAATTTTTTCTCTAGATATATGTGGTTTCTGGTGATCTGACCCAATTCAGAATAAAACCTAGAGAATTTAAATAAAGGTGTTAGAAATAAGAAAACTGGGTGACTAAGGTGATTCCATTTTCTTTGTGTCTATTAACCCTATTCTTTTTTAAAAACAAATCAACTTTTTTAAGGAACGGTTAACATATAATAATCATTTAAAGGTAAATACATTCTTCCTTCCTCTTAACGCTGTCTAAAAGATACAAAAGTACGCTATGCTATTAACCTTAGATGAAGAAACTAGAGAACTATCCTGTGATTGTTGTTGTTGTTAGGTGCCATCAAGTCAGTACCAACCCATAGCGACCATATGCACAGCAGAATGAAACACTGCCAGATCCTGGGCCAACCTTACCACTGTTGCCACTCTTGAGTCCATCGATGCTGCCACTTGGCTAATCCATCTTGTTGGGGGTCTTCCTCTTTTTCTCTGACCCTCCACCTTACCAAACATGATATCCTTCTCCAGTGACTGGTCCCTCCTGACAATATGTTTGAAGTATGAGAGACGAAGTTTGACCATTCTGGCCTCCAAGGAGCACTCTGGCTGCACTTCTTCCAAAATGGATCTATTGGTTCTTTTGGTAGCCCATGGCACGTTCAATATTCTCTTCTAACACCATAACTCAAAAGCATCAATTCTTCTATGGTCTTCATTATTCACTGTCGAGCTTTTGCTTGCATATCAGGTGATTGAAAATACCATGGCTTGGGTCAGGTTTACCTTAGACTTTTTTTTTTTTTTTTTTTTTTTTTGGTATCCTGTGATAGAGAGGTTAACATTTTAGAATGTAGAATGAAGGAGAAGATGGAATTTAATAAAGAGGCAAGACAAATATAGCTAGAAAAGCTCTCTTGTGAGAAAAACATAGGGAGAGTCACAGCATCTTAAAGCCAATGACAGGGAATCATGGAGAATAAAACTCAAGCAAACTGAAGAGTATAATTTAAAAAGACATTACAGGAAGCAGTGAAAGAATCTGCAAAGAAAGGCCCATTCAGCTACTAGGTTCTCTAGAATTCATTTTCAAAATAGGTTTATGTGCCTAGACCTCTCTAGGGAGTTCTGGTATGGTACTGTAGGATATGCACTGGACGGCAGAGTCAGTTTGAGCCACAAAGTAGGTGGTTCAAACCCCCCAATCACTTCTTGGAAACTCTATACAGCATCACTATGAGTCAGAACTGACTCGACGGCACTTAACAACAACTACAGACCTCACTAGAACTGTTCAAGGTTGTCCAGTTTTCAGATGAGGACACCGAAGCTGAGTTATTTTCTTTCTTTTTTTGGTGACTGCAGAAAACTCTACTCAATGATGGCACTGAGGCTGAAAATCAGTTAAAATTCCAAACACTACGTTGTTGTTGTTTGTTGTCAGGTGCCATCGAGTCGGAACCGACTCATAGCAACCCCAAGCACAGCAGAACGAAACACTGTTCGATCCTGGGCCAACCTCACTACCGCTGCCACACTTGAGTCCATCAATGATGCCACCTGGCCAATCCTTCTCGTTAGGGGTCTTCCCCTTTTTCTCTGACCCTCCACCTTACCCAGCATGACATCCTTCTCCAGTGACTGTT
>NW_006408593.1:4739080-4741136 GCF_000296735.1 Chrysochloris asiatica | reverse complement strand
TAACTCTAAATCTTTGCATATTTTATTATAGTATTTGGTTTTATCTTCTTGAGCTGATCTTTGAAATTTTCTGTTCAGCTCTTGGACCTCCTCCTATAAAATGATACTTCTCAGAATACTTGCTAACATCATTGCATTTATAATTATGATCAGAGTACATGGTATAAGTTAATCTATAAAAGGTAATTTACCCCTAAATCAATGAAGTTTTTCCCAGTATCTCCTGTGATTAGTTAACCATCCCCTTACGGACCATTAAGAGACTCTGTTTGATCCATTAAAGTAATAGTTACTGGTTACCAACCACATACCAGACATTGGTATGAACAGACAATCCAAGGGCTTGACTTCTGAAAGCGTCCACAGTATATTTCTAAGCATTCTGCCCTTGAAGGTCACTAAAGAGAAAACTGAGATTCCCAGGTACTGAAACATTCCTGAAAATCACAGAAGTGTCCTGCCAATTTTAGTAAATGACTCACAGACCCAAGTTAAAGATGCTCAGTGTACAATCAATTAATCCGCAATTTCCTTCGCCATCATCCCACAGCTCATTCAATGGAAACGGTGACACTTGTAAACGCAAATCCATTTCAAGTCTGTACATTTCTCTTTCACTTCACTTCTGCTTGGCTCAAGTCATGATCACTTCTCGTATGAATTACCTAAATAACATTTTACCACAAGTTCTCTTTGGTTCCACTTTTGCTACTATCTGTACCATTTTTACACAGTAGTTTACTGAATTAATTTAGTTGATTTTTTAAACCTTACATTTTCCTTGGATGCTGAACATTTTCACCTCTTATGTGAATTCTCCTTTATGGTAGCGTAAGATGATGCTCCTTGCAATAGACAATGGTACCTTGAGTAATCTAATACTTTCCTAACTCTTAAAGCTCATCTCAAATCAATCTGTCCCTTGCTTATAATGCTTTAGTCACTGTTTCTGTTTGTTTGTTTCTTCTTCTTACTTTTATTTTTTTTAACTGTTAATTCAACAAGTTTAGTATTTTCTGGAAATCAGAACTTTGGGCTTGCTTCCTCTGCCTGGGCATGATTTCTCCCCGGCGCAGTTCATTCTCCTCATGTTTACACTACATTAGCCGTCATATTTACTATAGTATCTGGTACACAGAAGTAACATGTGAAGTCTGAATGACTAAAAGTTCAAGATTTTATATTTTTATTTTAAATATATCCCCATCACAAAATGATGTTCTTGAATTCTGATATGAATAAAAATGCAGGATGTATCTAAGTCATATTGATTATCACAAAACATACTTTGTAAATTGTCCAAGAGCACTATTCCAAAATACCTTTAAAAAAATAGTAAAGGAATGAAAATTAAATTGCAAATCCAAATTAGAATTATTTTCTTTTTCTTTTACACAATCCTAACATATTTTGCTAGACAATTGAAATTACAATTTGCTCAATCTTTAATTAATTTGCCTTTTCATTTGCTTTTAGCACTTACATTTAAAAGCAAAGTTAAATAAGTATTTATTCTTCTGCCAAAGGTGGTTGCATAAAGTAGAAAACTTATGATGAGGATAAAAATAATTTGAAATACAAAGTTGAGAAGGGATGTACTATATGAGCAGTCTGCTGATAAAATTCTGTAGATCAGAAAGGAGTGAGGAAACTCTATATAAGACATGGGGGTTAGATTTATATGACCTCAGAGGACAAACAACTTGAAAAAGCAGATCTGGAAGGTGTGGTAGATATGTCATCTATATATATGTGCTTCATAGAATGAATATATCTATATCTATATCTATATCTATATCTATATCTATATCTAATCATCATTTGGGGTGTTGTTAAATGCCATCTAGTCAATTCAGACTCCTCGTAACCCTTTTTCCAGGGAGCAGCTAGCACCTGGTGCATTTGAACTGCCGACCTTGTAATTCACAGTCCAGTGCTGATCCTACAGCACCACACCAGAAGTGTACAGACAAAGATATAGATATAGATACTGCAACTTGTCTGTAAGTTTGTTGAACTCTGGTGCCTTGCATGTTGCTGTGATTACTGGAAGCTA
>NW_006408593.1:4702017-4736035 GCF_000296735.1 Chrysochloris asiatica | reverse complement strand
GAGTCAATATGAAATGGGAAGCAACTCAAAGGTACTTAATAACACCAACAGTGTCATAGTGGATTCGATTTGCATTTGTCTGTGGTTCAAAGCTGCCTGCTCCTTGGAAATCCTATGTTGTTGCTGTTAAGTGCCTTCCAGTCAGTTTTGAGCCTTAGGGACCCAGTGTAGGGCTTTCAAGGAGTGGCTGATGAATTTGAACAATAGCACACCAGGACTCCTATACAAGGTTATTAAAAGCCAGAACTGCTGGGATGGCACAAGGCAGCAACACAAATGACTAATGATGATGAGAATATTTTTAAGATTATTGGCCATTTTTCTATCATTTTTAAGGACATGTATATTCACCTCCTTTTGCTGTTTTTCAGTTGGTTTATCTGTCTTAATATTGTTACGTTGTAAGTCTTCTTTATATATTCTGTGTGCTAGACCCTTATTGAGTCCTGCTGTGGTGCTATTGGGTAAGCACTGGACTGGTAACTGCAAGGTTGGCAGTTAAAGCCCATCAACCACTCCTTGGGACCCCTAGGGTCACTGTGAGTTGGAGCCAACTTAACAGTACGTAATAACAATAAGAGAACCTTATCATGTATATGATTTGTGTATATTTTCTTTTATTTTTACATAGGCTCTTCAGTTTTTAGATTGTGCCTTTTGACACACAGTATTACTGTAGATGAAATCTAGCTTATTTATTTATTTGCTTGCTTTTGTTTTGTTGTTATATCTAAGAAAACTTTGCCTAATTCAAAGTCTTGAAGATATATGTTTATAATTTTGTCTAAGAGTTTTACAATTTGCACTTACATGTAGGTCTTGGAGCCATTTGACTTTTTTTATTGTATAATCTATGAGGTAGGATACAAATTTATTATTTTTCTGGTGGATATTAAAACCTGGACACTGTTGATATTCACAAGGGTTATATTTTCAATTTTCAAACATTTCTGTTTCTTGTGCTAACCTGTGACATACCTTAGGGAATAACTGATTCTTAATATTTATATAAGTCATTTATAAGGAGTTTTATTATATTTGTTTTTATAGCCAAGAACTGTCATTTGCTTAGACCCTTTCACCTGCTTTATACTTTAATAATAAGGTGATTTTGTGGCTTTATTTTCTGACCCACTTTACACATTGAAACTAAGTTATTATTTTGTGAGAGTTACTACTCACTGCAAAGATCAGCAGTGAATAATGAAATTTAGTGAAGAACAGATGCTGGGTGTTTGGCTGGTCTTCCTTCTAACTAAGGATTTATTGCTGTACTTTGGTTAGCCTCAGCATGTGCACAATTTACATTCTTGTTGAAACAAATTAGACATAACCATCAGCCAGAGATCAACGGAGTTGCTCTGGTGTACTTCAAAACGTGACAATTTAATCTCCAATAGAAGTCACATTGTGTGTTTTTTTTTTTAAAAACTTTGTGAATTGGGCAAAGGTTTACCGAGCAAATCAGTTTTCCTTGCCACAATACATGTACATTTTATTTCATTTCATTGACTGCGATTTCCACAATGTAATATCACTTATCCCACTTCCTCCCTGTGTTTTTCATTTCCATTACTTCATTCCTATCTCTTCCTGCCTTCTGAACTTTGTCCTTTGGCATAAGCTGCCCCTTTGATTTCAAATGGTTGATTGTTCTAAAGATTTCTTACCTCCCTAGTGTTATTGTTCACCTTCTAGACCTGCCTGTTGTTTGGCTGAAAATTCAGCCACAGGGGTGAGTTCAGTTCTAGGCTTGAAGGCTAAGTAAGTACCATAGTCTAAGGGGTTCCATTAGCCTTTTGCCAACCAGTAAGCCTGGTCATTTTTGGGCTTTTGAAGTTTGTTCTGCATTTTCTCCCACTCTATTCTGGACTTTGTAATGGGATCCCTTTCAGAGTAGCCAGTAGTGGTTGTCGTTATTGTGGAGTGCCTTGAGTCAGTTCCCACCCATAGTGATCCTGTATAGGGTTTCCAAGGACCAACTGGTGTGCTTGAACCACCAACCTTGCAGTTCAAATGGATTTGCAGTCTGGCACATTAACCCACAGCGCCACACTAGGATTCCAGCCAGTAGGGATAGTCATGCACTATTTAGTTCTTGTTGTTGCAGAGTTGAGGAGACCAAGTTTCTCATGGTCTATGAAGAGCAAAGATGTCAGCTTGAGGACTAAGGTGCACCTGACCCAAGCCATGATAATTTCAATAATGTCACATGCAGGCGAAAGCTGGACAGTGAATAAGGAAGACCATGGAAGAATTGATGCTTTTGAGTTATGGTGTTGGAGGAGAATATAGAAAGTGCCATAGGCTGCCAAAAGAACCAATAGATCCGTTTTGGAAAAAGTGCAGCCAGAGTGCTCCTTGGAGACCAAGATGGCCAAACTTCATCTCTCATACTTTGGACATATTGTCAGGAGAGACCAGTCACTGGAGAAGGATATCATGTTTGGTAAGGTGTAGGATCAGAGAAAAAGAGGAAGACTCCCAACAAGATGGATTAGACAAGTGGCAGCATTGATGGGTGTCAAGAGTAGTGAGGTTGGCCCAGGATTGGGCAGTATTTCTTTCTGCTGTGCATAAGGTCGCTATGAGTCAGTACCGACCCGATGGCACCTAACAACAACAAACAACATTAGACTACTGGACTAATTGTTTTTATGTCTTTGATTTTCTTCATTCTTCTTTGCTATACATGAGGAAAGACCAAGAGTTGTACTTTAGATGGCCATTCTCAAGCTTTCAAGATCCCAGTTGGTACTCACCAATGTATGCTTTACAACATTGCTTTTTTAGACTATGTTATGACAATTCACATTGATGTCCCCTAACACTATGAACCAGACCCCTCAAGGTGTTTGGTTATTGCTCAGAAATTTCATAACTTTGCCCCTACGTTGTTGTTTAGGGCTATTGAGTCATCTCCGAATCATAGTGTCCCTGCATTGCTCGTGTGTGGTCTACTATATTCATGGACATGCAGTATAGGCAAATACATATGAGAGGGCTTCAGGAAGTTTCTGGGAGAATGAAATGAAAAGATAATGAAATTTTCCATGAACTTTTGAAGCTCTCTTGTATGTAGAACTATACTGGACAAACTTATATATGTGTATGGATATAGTTCCATTCTCCTTTTCACATCTGCTTGCTATCACATTTTTAATAAGAGTTATTTCTTTAATCTCTCTTTCCTGTCCCTGCAAGTCAGATACTGTTGAGTCCATTAGAGCTAGTCACATACATCATCTCTGTGTTCCATTTCCATAGGCCCTCCAGGGACAGAGATTTATGTTCAGAAAGGCACATCAAATGGTTCCTCCAATTATTTGCTTTGTGATTGAGGTTACTTAATTTCTCTGGTAGCGTAGTGGTTACGAATCGGACTGCAGGGTCAGCAGTTTGAAGCTTCTAGCTGTTCCGCAGGAGAAAGATGAAGTTTTTTGCTCCCGTAAAGATTTATACAGCCTCGGAAACCCTGTACAGGGTTACTATGAGTCAGAACCGACTACACGACACATAACAACAACAATTTCTCCAAGCCTATGTCCTCATCTGTGAAACAAAGGCAACGATATAGCCCTTGTAGAGGGATTGTGCAAAGGGAAAGAGATAAATATGATCAAAAAAACTAAACAGTTATCTGACATTCAAACCACTTTAGACCGTGTTGCGGTTTTATTGTTAGAAGAGAAATACAGAGTTCTTACTAGCATTTTAAGAACACATTTACTGTTAAATATTTTCAAAATGGAGTTGTTGCTGTTAAATACCGTGGAGTCGGTTCTGAGCTCCTTAAAATGGAGATATTAATTGAACATATAGTTGAAATATCCAAGTTCAAGCAGAGCTTATTTCTCTGATATTTTTCATTCTGCTGATGAGTCTTCTGGTTCTGCCATATATGTGTGTATATTTTCTTTCAGCAAAGGCAGTGGTCACAAATTGAGAAGGGTGCTGAGAGTAATATGTGTACTTAAAATTTACAATCTGAAAGGTTACATTTATTTCCTGTGCTGAAAAACACCCACAGAGTGCTCTTTGACTCACCTCTATCAAAGACTCACTTCAGAGTTCGGTAAACGTTTTCCAGATTGAAGACAGTGCTATGTAACAGCTGTTCTTCCTCTGGGTTGCAAAGAGAGATAGTTAATCTAGTCTGAATGGGGAAATCCTTGGATGTCTAATATCATTGGGATGTTTGATTCTTCTCACCAAAGCTACATGAACTCATCGTGGCCGACTCTCATCTGCTCAACACCAAGAAAGTATGTATTTTTACTTAAAATCAGCAGGGGCTCTCAATAAAAGAGAGACATTTGGGGATAGTAGATTAAAGGCACCAGTATCAACCGCCCTTCTGTCTTCATGGTCTGGATGACTCGATCCATTCTGTAGCAAATGTTGAGAACTAATTATCTTCTTCTAACTTACTTTCAAATGCCAGGAGGTTATAAATACTCCTATGAGAGCAAAACAGCTTGGAGAGATGCAAATGGAAAGTAAAAGGAAAGAGAGTGGGTCTCTTCTGATGCAGCTGCTAAGCATGGCGCGTGCTGTACCATTTAACCAAAAGGTGCCTCAGTTTCCTCTCTGAGGGATTAATGGAAATCACATTCTTCCAACTTTAAAATATGTATTTTATTCATTCAGGAGAAAAAAGAGAGTTTTTGTCAAAGCATGAAAATTTAGAAGATGACATCATTGTACAGTCCTGGCTAGTAAACAGCAACCAAAGGACAGGAGGAAGTATCAATGATGAGGAATACTTTCCCAGACAGGCTAGCCGAAATGGATGACAGAGCTTAGGGAGACTCAAGACAAATGAATGTTAATGAACTACAAAGAGGGAGCAAAGGTATATATTTAAGTAAGAACCAGGAATAATAAGCCTCAGTCATTCGGCCTCATTTATCACGTTAACGGAACGAACACTAACTTTCCTGGTTGAACTACAGCAAGCATATTGTAGAAAAGTCTTCTCTGCAGACAATACAATTTTTTTTAGTACTGGGAGGCAGTTTTCTTGTATGTATTATCATATAATTATATTCTACCAGCCACTCCTCAAAATTCCTATACAGGGTGGCTATGAGTTGGAACTGACTCTACGTCACTTAACAATAACAACGACTTAGTTTTTGTGTGTAAGTGGTAGTTACTTTTACCCTTATCCAAAGGCCTATATTAAGGAACTCTGGTAGTTTAGTGGTTACAAATTGGGCTGTGAATCTCAGGGTCAGCAGTTTGAAACTATGAGCTGTTCCAAAGGAGAAAGATGAGGCTTTCTGCTCCCGTAGAGATTTACAGCCTCGGAAACCTTGTATAGGGTCGCTATGAGTTGGAAGCAACTCCACAGTACATAACAACAACTACAAAGACCTACATTATACAGCACATGATTTAATAATCTATACAACTGTGTTTTCTATGTGATGCTGTCTCATTTATATTTGTATATTCCCTGAAGTAATTTTACAAATGTCGTTCTACTATATTCTCTCACTATCTGTCTGCCCAAGTTTTGTACTGTCGTTCCTTTCATGTTAATGTGACGTTGGATAAACATCCGAACAAGAAATTTAGTGCTTTGAATACTGTGATTGAACATTATATGAGTTGTGGAATGGTATGAAAGACATGAAAAAAAGCAAAAGATCATTAAAAAGGAAAGAAAAGGAAGACTCAAATGGATGTCAGGAGAAATCCTGAAAGTTGCTCTTGAATATAGAGTACCTTAAGGAAATGGAATAAATGATGAGACAAATGAGATGAATAGATTTCAGGTGGCTTGATAAGACAAAGTATTATTTGAAGTATATAAAGAATTGGAGTTAGAAAACCAAAAGAAATGAACATACTCAGCATTTCTCAAGCTGAAAGAACTGCAGGAAAAAAAAAAATCAAGTTTCAAGTTGCAATATTGAGGAATTTGTGGGCAAAAAAAACTGAATGATGCATCCAATATCAAAGGACGATGTAAAAAGTACAAAGAGTCACCATGCCAAAAGGAACCGGTTGGCATTCAAGCATTTGAAGAGATAGATCATGATCAAGTATCAATGGTACCAAAGGAAAAAGTCCAAGTTGCAGTGTAGGCATTGGAAAAAAAAAAAAAAAAAAAAGACTCTCAGAAGTGGTAAGAATACCAACTGAGAAGCTTCAGCAAATGGATGCAAGGCTGGAAGCAGTCACTTACCTATATGAAGAAATTTGAAGGATAGCTACCAATCAACAGACTCAAAGACACCATGCCATTGACCTTCTAAAGAAAACCAATTTGATAGAATGTGAAAATGCTTGAACAGTATCATTAGTATCACTTGCAAGCAAAATTTTGCTGGAGATATTTCACAAACAGCTTCCTCTGTACTTTAACAGTGAACTGCCAGAAATTCAAGCCAGATTCAGAAGAGAATGTGCAATGAGGGATATCATCATTGCCAATGTCAGATGCATCTTGGCTAAAAGCAGAGAATACCAGAAAGATGTTGCCTGTTTTGTTTTTTGACTATGCTATGGCATTTGACTTTGTGGATCATTATGTGGACAAAGTGGAGACAACCTTGTGAAGACTGGAAATGCCAAAACACTGAAGGGGGCTCCTGTGGAAACTGTCTGGAGAATTAGAAGCAGTTGTTTGAATAAAATGAGGGAATAATAATGTGATTTCAAATCACAAAAGGTGTGTATCAGAGTTGGATCCTTTCCCCAGACTTTTTCAATCTATATGTTTAGCAAATAACCTGAGAAACTGGACTATCTGAAGAAGAATGTGGCATCGGGAATAAAGAAAGATTTATTCAGAACCTGTGATATGCAGATAACACATCCCTGCTTGCTGAAAGTAAAGAGAACGTGATGCACTTTCTGATGAAGAGCAAAGGTTTCAGCTTTCAGTATAGATTGCATCTCAACACAAAGAAAACAAAAATCCTCACAACTTGGCCAATGAGCAGCATCAAAATAAACAGAGAAAAGACTGATGTTGTCAAGGATTTCATTTTACTTGGATCCACAATCAACACCCCAGGAAATAGCAAATGAAATCAACTTATGTATTTCAGTGGACAGATCTACTGTAAGATGTCTCTTAGATGATTAAGGTGACCCTGGTACAAGCTCTGGTATTGTAAATCACCTCATATGCATGTGAAAGCAGGACAATGATGAAGGAAGTCTCAAGAATTTCTCAGTGGAACATGATGTTGGCAAAGAATATTGAATATACCATGGACTGTCCGAATAACCAACTAATGTATCTTAGTAGAAGTACAGTCAGAATGCTCATTAGAAGCAAGGATGGAGAAACTCTATCTCCCTTACTCTGAGAGGAATCAGTCCCTGGAGAAGGACTTTTTCATCAATGTTTTTTTTTTTTTCAAATGGAAAAGAGGAAAACCCTCAACAGATGAATTGGCACAATGGCTGCAACAATGGGTTCAAGCATACAAACAACTGTGATGATGACACAGGACTGGACAGTGTTTCATTCTCTGATGTATAAGGTCACTTATTGGAATTGACTCCAGGGTACCTAATAATAAAAGCGTGCTATTTTCCCCAGGTCTGCTCAAGAGGACTTGTGTTGCTGTTGTTTAATGCCATCAAGTCGGTGCTGACTCATAGTGACCCTGTAGAGGGTTCCCTAGGAGCAGCTGGTGAATTTGAAATGTCGACCTTGTCATTCAAAACCATCTTGCTATCAAATTTTTATCTTAGCGTGCCACACCAGGAGTCTGCTAGAGAGGACTGTACTACAAAAACTATTACTTATTATCTCTCACTATCATGAAGTCATCACGGAGTTATGGTGTGGCACTATGGGCTAATATGCTGGATTACAAGGTCAGTTGAATACAAAGTTGGCCATTCAAGCTCATCAATTGCTCCTCAAAAACCCTCAACAGAGTTGCTATGAGTCACATTTGACTCAATGGCACTTAACAGCAACAACAACATCATGAAGCCAAGAAACCATTTCAACAATGAACATTTGGGGAAAGACTGTTCAGACAGTGTTGATTTCCAGAATATTTTTTAAATACCTAGTCATTCCAGAGATGACTTTGAGGGAGTCTTTGGAAAGAACAATCTCCTCCTATATTTACACCACAGACTCGTTTATTTTATGTACTTGAATTGCTTTTTCATCCACTGTGATATAGTTCACAATTTCAATTGTTTATTTCTCTTATTAAAGGAAAGTATAGTCTCCATCTTGCACGTACACAATATATAAATAATCCTATTGTAGCACTGTAGGATAAGCACTAGACTGGTGTTCACAAGATCAGCAGTTCAAACCCACCAGCCACTCTTGGAAACCCTATTCAGGGTCACTATGAGTTGGAATGGTAACCATATCCTATAAAATCTTTCCTATATCACCTTTTTGTATTCTCTGAGGCTTGCATAAGGCAAAGAAGCAAAACACAAACATACAAAAATGTAACAACAACAACAAAAATGTAACAACAACAACAAAAACGTAACAACAACAAAAACCAGTGGCAATACTTTATTGGAATATTAAGGTTCTTTTTTCTATGAAGTCTCTCATGGTTCACAATCATCATCAGTGCCAATTGCTGTTAAGTGGCATCGAGTTGGTTTCAACTCATAGAGAAACAGTATGGGGTTACTGGGGAGCAGCTGGTGGATTCGAACTGACAATTTGACAGTTAACTTGTGTTTATCCTAAAGCTCCAAGGGATCCAAGTGTTGTTTAGTGCCATTGAGTCAGTTCGGCCTCATAGGCACCTTTTACGAGGTTTCCGAGGAGCAGCTAGTAGAGTTGAACCACTGATCTTGCAGTTCACATGACTCTGCAGTCCATACAGCAAGACTCCAATTAGTACAAGATAAATATCTTTCCATGTGGTAAGAACTGAAAGACTGCTGCTCATTTACTATTTGTCATTTGTGTATCTATGATTGCCAAAGGTTTTTCATCTCTATTCTTTTATCCAGAGTAGAAACTTTGACTGATAAAAGAAATGAAGAAAGTATCCCTGTGACGGACACAAATTAAGATATGAAATATGGATCCGCATGCAACTTTGACTATTATTCTATTGCCTATTAGCAAACTGGAGATTTCATTACCTAGCACAGCTCCCTGAAGATCTAAGAGAAAAATGATGTGCGTGAATCACGAAGCAATCTTAGAGAGACGGTGATGAAGAGGGGAGCACCGGGGAGGTGTAGAGAGCAGAGTTGCAGCAAGGCAATGTGCATTAGACAGTGAATTATGCTTCAATTTTCATCTTTCCACCTACACGCCTTATGGTCTCTCCATGTGGTTCTTTTTTTTTTTCTCTCTGACTTTTAAGTTAAGTAACTTAAAATTGTAAATCAAAGAGAATTTTGTTTTGTGAAGGAACATAAAGTTAGATGACTATAAAGGGGATCAGAGGTCAAGTTTTAGAGATGGTTCATAATATCAACTGGCAAACAGACCGTAAGGAGAATCTTCTGTCTCTGGGCTGCCAGAGCCGCTGCTTATCCTCTGAAGCTCTTTGAATCTTATAGTAAGCACAATTTACACAGTTTAATTAAGAACCTCGATATCTCAGAAACCCAACACACTTGTTATCACCTGATGCAGATTTATCATCTTGAAGCAGCTTTCTTGTTCTAGATCAAAGAGGAGAGATATTTGATACAAAGAAAGGTTAAACAGGAAACTCTTGGGATTATACAACATAAGTAGTAACTTAAATAGTAAGAAGTTGCAGTTATTTTTCTTCCCCTTCTTTCTTTTATTTAGAGCAATATGCTAGAGGATCTAGGTGGGTCCATTTTGATTTGGAAAATTCTTTGTTAACATATCAAACACAAAAGTAGAAGACCAACAACTCAGATCCATGGAACTTCAAATATTTACATGTGTGAGTACATTGTATGTATGCATGTGTGTATGAGGATTGAAGTGACTGTGATAGTATGATTGAGTATATGTGTGAATGCTTGAGTATGTATTTGTGCATGTGTGTGTATATGTGAGTGTGTGTTTTTATATGATATATGTGTCTCTGATCCTGGATCATAATTTAAGCACTTTCTGACCATGGCAGCTCTCAGTTTGTAATGATCACATGATACAATGTATCTGATGATGTTTTGCAGTCTAGAAAGCGCAACAAATGCTGTCCATTAATATGCTGCTGTTGTTGTTGAGTGCCGTCAAGTTGATTCTGACTCATAGCAACCCTGTATAGGATTTCCAAGGAACACCGGGTGGGTTTGAACCACCGACCTTTTGGTTAGTTGTTGTTGTTATTGTGAAGTGCCGTTGAGTCGGATCCGACACATAGCGACCCTATACAGGGTTTCTGAAGAGTGACTGGTGAGCTTGAACTGCCGACCTTGCAGTTCAAACGGCTTTGCAGTCTGGCGCATTAACCCACAGTGCCACACCGGGACTCCTTTTGGTTAGTAATCTACTACTTTTCCTACACTGGAATATAAATACCTGTGAAAAATGTGTGCAATTGTAAAGTTTTAAGAACACAGTACTGCATGCATATTAGTCACCTTGCTCTCCAAATGTCTCTATTTGTGGTCAGCAAATCCAGTTTAATGTGTTTATATATGGCTGAAACACAACATTTACATCCTCTTTCCCATTTCTAATAATTATTTTCTTTCCCAATAATTCTGAAAGACGTCTGTAATATCATAAAAACAATCTACTCTGTCTCTTCTTTAATTCTTCTATGACTTGGCACTGATACCTCAAGCCATTGTTGCTAAGAATGAATTTCCCATCAATATTTTACAGTTTTAAAACAAATCACTGTCCTCTGGGAAAAAACTGGATCAACAGTTGCTTCTGTATTTCAAACAAGATAATTCACATTTCTCAAAAACAAAAACAAAACCATAATATAAGATTGTGAGAAAGCATAATTCGGTAGTAAGTGACATTTTCAACTTGAAAATAAATTCTTTCTAAGGCAATCCTTTCAGTGGAATAAGAGTTTGCTGTAGTTTAAAGGTTCTGTTTGGACCCAGGTGGTATGAAATTAGTTCTGTAAAGACCTTAGATAGGTTTATCCTGTGACAAGTTTCAGTTTGCTTTCAAAAGATCAAAACAAAGTTTTTAAACTGACGAGGTCCTACAATTTCTTGGGATATTTTGTCTAACTTCAAGGGTCATTAAATTCCAAAGAATGTTCTTTTATATTTCATCAGATGGGATTCTTTGGATACAGTTGAATCAATATTAAAGCCTTTGATTTTCTAAAATGTCACACTTTGTATAATTTGGAGGTGTTTAGAAAGAAGTGACAAGTTGTGTTTGTACTTTTAGTTTCAGGTTAAGAAGTCTCTCATCACAAGTCTGACTTTCCTTGCACTTGATCTGCTGTTTTCTTGGCTAAACTATAGAGTTTGTAGTTTTACCAGACATCAGAGTAGAAAAGAACTGTTGTTGCATGTTTTTCAATTTAGGTTGATATTTGGAAACCGACACTCAGTTTAAGCCCAGCGCTAAATTAAATCAGTGTGCCTTTCCTTGGATCTTCGGTTGTATATTTCTTGTTGTTAGATATTATATCTTTTCTCATGCCAGGGTGTCTGAGCTTATGTGTGTTAATGTGTATATGGTTGCAACTAAATATATAATTCAAGAAAGCCGGGATTAAAAGGGCCCGAGAGAGTCCTGGGATTCTGCACAGAGTAACATTTGATGTTGTAAAGTGCCATCAAGTCAATTGCAACTCACAGTGACCTTGTACTGGATTTCTGAGGAGTGGCTGGTGGGAACATTTAATACTTATTGATTAAATACTTGGCTAGTCCTAAGGCTCATCATTTTTGAGGTAAATACTCTTTTGGCATCATGGTGTGGTGTTGTAGGATAAAGCACTGGACCACAAGGTCTGTTTAAATCGCAATATCGGTAGATCAAGCCCATCAGTCTAGCCTTAGAAACCCTATAAAGGTCACTGCTCATTGAATCCAACTTGATGGCACTTAAACCAACAACATATACTCTTTGGGAAATTTGTTAGAACCATACCCGAGAAAAATCCACATATGAACACGTGGATGGTCTTCTACACAATATCCAGGGAATTAAGGGAATCCTAATTATGGGTTCTATATACAGTTAACATGCTCAGTTGCTAACTGGAAGGTTAGCTGTTCACATACATCCAGAGGTGCTTAGAGAAACATGCTCTGGAGATCTCCTTCTGAAAAACCAGCCACTAAAAGCATTCTGGAAAACAGTTCTGTTCTGACACAAATAGGGTTGCTATGAATGGGTATCTACTCAAAACAATTGGTTAAATTCTAGCTGTTGGGATGTAGTGCTACATGAATCTCCAATTACATAGTCCCAAAGTACTCTGATCCTTTTTTACACAAGCAGAAACAGAGTCTAAGAGGTCAGCTGTATAAACAAGGCCTGATGTGAACTAATAAGGAACGCAGGATTCTGTGACAAGCATAAGAGTACGTGATCTCCATTCCAGCCCACGGCTGGCATGTAAGACAGCAAGCTCAGAACCTTCAGTGTTGTTTAATGTGTCAAGAGAAGGCTAAAATATTGTTTGCTTCAATGCAAAATTTCTTAATTTTTAACTACTGATGGACGATTCCAATTATTTTGTAAATCCTGGGCTGGCCAAATAAACTGTCCTGATAGCTCATCACTGATAGACCGGCAATTGACTCTCTTCCAAATACTGTTTTGTATATGTCCGAGTGTTGTATTCATCCAACAAATATTCATGAGGGTTGATTATATTCAGGAACTGAGCCCAAGCTCTGTAAACAACAGTATAACAATGAATACAAGAATACTAAATACATTAGAACATAAAGAACTAGTTGTCATAGAGGTGACTTGAACTTTTGCAACCACGTCTGTGTCAGAGCAGAGCTGTGCTCCATGGGGTATTCAGTGACAGGATTTTGGAAGGAAATAGTCAGGCCTTTCTTCTCAGGTGCCTGTGGATGAACTCCAACATCTAAACTTTTGGTCAGCAGTCAGGCATATTGATCATTTGTGCCACATAGGGAAGAACTCTGAATTCAACACAGGAGTCTGCAAATGTGCAAAAAAGAAAGCCGTGTAGATAGTTCTATGGAGAAAACAAGTAGTAGCATGAAATTTATATATAAATATTTGTTATGTGACATTGAGTTTGGATACAACTCATGGCAACCCTGTATAGGGTTTTTGAGGAGTGGCTGGTGGATTTGAACTGCTAACCTTGTGGCCGACAGTGCCCTATTAGGAGTCCATATAGTGCCCTATTAGGAGTTCATATAAATAAGCATTGGACTGCTGACTGCAAGGCCAGCAGTTCAAACCCACCAACTACTCCTTGAAAACCCTATACAGGACTTCTGTGAGTCAGAACTGACTCTACAACATGTAACAAACAAACAACAAACATATAGCATTTGTTCTAGGATCTCTAAAGTTTTGTTGACTATTTCTATTGTGTTAACCTACAGGACCTGTCATGTATGGGGATCATGCTTCCTGTAAAGTCCACAAGTTTTTTTTTCTTTCATGCTGGGAAATTGCCTTTACATTGTTACTGATGGGTTGGTATCACTGGAAAGAGATCCTTGAGTAGGAGATGTGAGAAGATCATTGGACAAAGACTTTACAGCAGAACAAAAACAATTGTCTTCCATCCGCAATGATTCCTTTACCTGCCCCATATTGCAATGTTTCTTTAGCTGCTGCTGCACGTGGACAGGTTCCTTTCAAGCCCAAGGCTTCACAATAATAGCGGTACCTATTCTGGTGTAGCGCTGTGGGTTATAGCGCTGGACTGCAAAATCAGCTGCTTCCCTCCTTTTGTCACCAAACATTTCCATTTACCTTTCCAACACTCACTGTCAGACCTGATAGCAATCATTCCCTATTGAACCACAGGAGTACCTCTTCTTTCTTATTAGAGCAAACCAACTCTCATTTTGTAGAGAACATGGTAATCTCAGACTCAGGGTGTTGATAGTTGTGTTCTGACTCATAGCAACCCTGCACTGGGTTTCCAAAGCTGTAAATCTTTACAGGAGCAAAAGGACTCATTGGTCTCCTTCAGAACACCTGGTAGCTTCAAACAATTGATCTTGAAGTTTGCAGCCCAACTTGTAACCAACCACTAGGCTACCAGTGCCCCTAGACTCAAATGTTGTTGTTGTTTAGTGCCGTCGAGTCGGTTCCGACCCATAGCGACCCTGTACAGGGTTTCCGAGGCTGTAAATCTTTACGGGAGCAGAACGCCTCATCTTTCTCCCGCGGAGCGGCTGGTAGTTTCGAACTGTTGGCCTTAAGGTTCGCAGCCCGATTCGTAACCACTATGCTACCAGAGCTCCTTGTAGGCTGCTAGAAAACTTCTAGGTGATGCTCTAAGAGATGGGGGAGGCAAATGAAGTGGGAGGAAGGCTAAGGAAATACCTCATCCAGGGCTTTTAGAACCTGGTGGGAAATTAGCCTTGGAAATGTAAATGAGGCTAGGGAAATTAAGAGGATTAAGTGGTTTACAGGGATTTATATAAAAATAAAGGGAAGATCACTGACAACCTTAGGGACCTGCCTTCCTTCAATAGAATTAAAGCTGGTTTTAGTGTAGATGAATGTGTGTGCGCCTCTTGTTCTGCTGCTACTTCTAACTTGAAGTCACTGGGTCAGTAATTACAAGTTACTCCAGGAGCCTGTATTTGTTCAAGCATGGCTTTGAACCAGTTCTTACCAGTTCATCTATGCCCAATGAAGCAAAACCAGAATGAAACTAAACTTGTAAAATACGGGTATACTGGAAAATAACTGGATTGGGAAAAATTATAGGTCAGTCCCCTGCTGGATACTTAATCTTCCTCTATTAAAACAAGGCCAGGTGCATGTGATATAGCAACCAAATCTCTTCATCTACTGAGTGAAAACTAATGGTACCTGACGGAAAAATGGTGACAAACCACGCCCTTTGGGTGTGTGATGCTTTCCATGTTTCTGTCAACTATGTCGTTTCCAGCATCAGCCTCCTGAAAGGGCTCATGCGGTCTCTTCTGAGGGCTTTGACAAACCAGGGCTTTGACCACTAACTGCTCCCATTCTCATTATCATTTCAATATACTACATTTGACAATTCAAGTCTATTCTAATTTCACTGCATTGGCCAGGACAGAACCAATTCTAAGTCCTGGCACTAAGTAGGGGTCCTCATGGTCAAAGGCTAACAGCTAAGTAAATCTGCCTGCCTGGTTGCTCTTTTGTCATTTATAAAGTTAATTGGAAGGTGAATTAAAGATTTGCGAGGAGAGAGGATACCTACCTTCCCAATGCTACTTTTTAAAAGATTTCCTGGAGGCTACAGATACCACATTATAATTAGTTACTTTTTGTATGTTTCATTGGCTCCACCATTAACACTCATAGAAGAAGAATTCAAGAAATCAAGTGCTTACTGCATTAGGTAAATCTGCCGCACAAGGCCTCTTTAAATTGTTCAAGAGCAAAGATGTCAGTTTGAGGACAAAAATGTGCCTGACCCAAACCATGGTATTTTCAATAGCTTCATATGCATGTGAAAGTTGGACAGTGAATAAGAAATACTGTAGATGAATTGAAGCATGTGAGTCATGGTGTTAGAAAAGAATATTAAAGGTACCATGGACTTCCAGAAGAGCAAATAAATCTCTTTTGGAGGAACTACACTCAGAATGCTCCTTAGAAGTCAGGATGGCCAAACTTTGTCTCTCATACGTACTTCATATGTCTTATAGAAGGGGCCGTTCCCTGGAGAAGAATATCATGCTTGGTAAAGTGGAGGGACAGAAAAGAAGAGGGAGACCCCCATTGAGTTGGATTAGCAAAGTGACAGTAACAGTGCCCTCAAGCATAGCAGCCATTGTGAGGATGGCACAGGGCTGGGCAGTGTTTCTTTATGTTGTACATAGGGCCACTACGATTTGGAAGCAACTCGATTGCACATAACAAGAATAAATGGTTTCATTTCTTGGGGCCACATGTGTTTCTCAGAACTGGCTGTTGCTTGTTAACAGGTAAAAGTATAAAATTGAAGAATAATTTTGCTTAGCGTATGTGAATGTTTATCTAAAAAGAAACGGTTGTTTTTCATGAGTCAGCTCCGGCTTATGACGTCATGTACCACCAAACAAAGAGTCCCCAGTCCTGTGCTGTCTTCACAGCATTGGTGTGCCAAGTCTATTGTTGTAACTACCATAGAACTGAGTGAGTTCCAATGGAGGAAATGGATCTTCCAGCTTGTATGGAAAGCTCTTCTCCTGTGATCCATAGGACTTTCATTAGCTGGTTTTAGAAGTAGATCCCCAGGTCTTTCTTCAGAATCTACCTTATTTGGAAGGTTATCTGAAACATATCCACATGGGTAAACATGCTACTAATTCTAGTATCTGTGCCTGAGTCTCTAGCAACATAGTATATATAAGCCATCACAGTATGACAAACTGACAGGGGGGAAGTAAACAAGAAAAACAAACAAACAAAATAAAACTAAGACTACTAAACAAAAAACTGAATGGTTTAAAATTAAGAAAGCTGTGTGACAGGGTTGTATTCTTTCACCCTACTTATTCAACCTGTGTGCTGAGCAAATAATCCGAGAAGCTGGGTTCTATGAAGAAAAATTTGGCATCAGGATTGGAGGAAGACTCATTGGCAACCTGCAATGTGCAGATGATACAACCTTGCTTGCTGAAAGTGAAGAGGACTTAAAATACTGATGAAGATCAACAACCACAGCTTTTGGTATGGATTGCATCTCAATGTGAAGAAAACAAAAATCCTCACCACTGGTCCAATAAACAACATTCTTATTAATGGAGTAAAGATGGAAATTGTCAAGGACTTCATTCTTTTTGGATCAACGATCAACATTCACAGAAGCAGCAGTCAAGAAATCAAATGATGCATTGCATTAGGCAAATCTGCTACACAAGACCTTTTTAAAGTGTTGAAGAGCAAAGATGTCCGCTTGAGGATTAAGGTGTGCCTGACCCAAGCCATGGTATTTAAATAGCCTTACATGTATGCAAAAGCTGGACAGTGAATAAGGAAGACCGTAGTAGAATTGATGCATTTGAGCTATGGTGTTGGAGGAGAATGTTGAAAGTCCCATGGGCTGCCAAAAGAACCAACAGATCTGTGTTGGAAGAAGTGCTGCAAGAGTGCTCTTTGAAGGCCAGAATGGCCTAACTTCATCTCTCATACTTTGGACATATCGTCAGGAGGGATCAGTCACTGGAGAAGGATATCATGTTTGGTAAGGTGGAGGGTCAGAGAAAAAAAAGGAAGAACCCCATTGAGATGGATTGGCAAAGTGGCAGCATCAATGGGTTCAAGCGTGGCAACAATTGTGAGGTTGGCCCAGGACTGGGCAGTGTTTCGTCTGTCATGCATAGGGTCACTATGAGTTGTACTGACTTGATGACACCTAATAACAACAACAACATTAAGCAAAGGAGAATGAGTATGATCAGAAACCTGGGCAAACATGAAGGCATACTCCCAGACTGATGTGATGGAATCTTTGCTGAATGTCTTGTATGATGAATACATTAACCTTATAGATTGTTAATGCTGTTAAATGCTGTTGAGTCGGTTCTGACTCATAGCAACCCTGTATAGGCCTTCCAGGAAAGCACTGGTGAGTATGAACTGCTGACCTTGCAGTTAGAAGTCCAGTACTTATCCTCATCACCATAGCAAGACTCCATCTCCTAAAGTAAGCAGGAGATAAAATTGAGTATTCTGAATTTGACTGCACTTGAGTTTAAAAGCAAGTCACTCATCTTCCGAACATATGAGTTTAGATGATTGAGCCTTTCGTAGCCTGAGTTTCATATGATAGAAAAGAGAGCTAATCATAGTGCTTTGTAGGATCATTGTTGGTATCATGGTTAAGAACTCAGCTGCTCATGGGAAGGTAGGCAGTTCTAATGTACTGTTAGCTCTGAAGACGTAAAGACATCCTGAGCTGCTCCCACATAGGTTAGAGTATAGGAAACACAATGGGAAGTTCTACTCTGTCCCATTGGGTCCTTATAGGGTCTTGCTGAGTGGGAATCAACTTGACTGCACACAGCAACAGCAGCAATAGAACTTCATTGGATTTTTATGAGAATTCAATGCAACTAAATGAGATATGGCAAGAAAATGGCTTAGCTCATGGCAAGTGTTAGTATTAGAGAGAGGAAAAGAACGCGAGAAAACTATACAGCGTGTAGGCTAGCTGACTAACAGAAAAGGAGGGCAGCTTGCAGAGATGCTTTCTGCTGAGGCAGAATCAGAAAATAACTCTGTAAAAGAACTACTGAAGAGATGAAACTTGGAAAATTGAAAGTTATGAAATGGCAAATAAGAATTAGGAATTGAATTAGACATGTTTTCTGATTTAATTCTTAATCTATGAGTAGGTTTATAAATTATTATTATTATTATTAAAATTAGGAACACCCAATGAACAAAGTTTTTAAGTTGCTTGAACTAGATGACACAATAATATCATTGTGAAAGCCTTTGCGGTGGGCCAAAAACATTACTACATGTCTTCAGTTTTAAACAAACAAACAAAAAAACTAATCTTTTCTATAGTGTACCTTCCCAGGATGTCTCCTTATATGGGGTTTGTGCCTTTCATTGTTTTTGAACTATTTTATAACTGGAAATCACAGTCTACTAATATGAAAACTGGAGTCCTGGTGTGGCACTGTGGGCTAATGCATCAGATTGCAAAGTTGTTTGAACCGCAAGATCAATGGTTCAAGCTCACCAGCTGCTCTTTGGAAACCTTATACAGGGTTGCTATGGGTTGGAATCGACTCGGCGGTACTCAAAAACAACAACAATATGAAAACTATTGACTGCTATTCACAGACATGCAATTGAATTCTGTCCTGTAAAAGGGAAATTGATTATTTTTTTTAAAGTTTTTATTGTGAATTGATTGATAGTTTACATGGGAGAACATCAGCTTTGCATTCATCCTATAATATTTCATTTCATTACAATGATTACAGTCCCCTCCATGCATCATCATTCAACAGCATTTGTTTCCATTCTCTCTGGGGTTTTTTCTGATGTACACCAAAGCACTCAGGAATATATAACCATTCAAACAACCAAAGGGTACACCCTGCAAGCCTGCCTCCCGGCTGTCAACACGCAACCCCTCTCCTTCCCTGAGTCCAGAGTCCCCAGCTGTTCAATCTCTCCAAGTCATCTTCTCTGCCTCCATCTCTGAAATCACTGCTTCTTTGGATAGTCCTGCATTCCACTCTTTTCCCTTGATGGTCCCAGGGTTCTCCACTCCTGGACTGCAAGATCAACCACTCCCCTCCTTTTGTCTATCTTTACATTTGCAACATTCACAATCAGTCCTGATAGCAGTTATTCACTATTGAACCACAAGAGTCTTATCCCCATCTCCTTTCATGAGCACTGTACAGACAGGTTGGAAACCACTCAGTGGAGATTCTACCTGCCCCGCACCCTCTGAAACTAGGCTCCCTCTTGAAAGCTTGTAAGCCAGTCACTCTGTGACTTTGTAGTCCCCTCGTTTTGGGTAGCCAATGTTTAAGTTGCCCATTCTTGTCAACCCTGTTTACTGAGGGGCTGGGAATGATCCTCACTGTAGGTATAGGTTAAATTCACCAAGTTGTAGTGGATTACTCTTTTTTTCCTCTTCTTTCTTCCTCTAGTCGAGTTCTGATCATCCAGCCATTGAAACCATGTCAAATGGATACTATCTGCAAGTATGGGCATTCTTGTGCATCTCCCCTCACTTCATATCAGCTGGATGCTTCACTCTCCATTCTAGTCCTCTGTGGCCATGTCCCTGTCCCTGGGCCTAGGAGTCCCCAAGTCTCGCCATACTGCTAGCCAACCAGGTCTCAATTCAGTTTGAGAGGAGTCTATTGGATGTGGTCAGATTTAGCTCACAACTTCATTGCTGTTTTTTCCCCACTTCCCCTTATCATTAGACCAAAGTGATCACCAGTAAGACCACATGCCTGCTTATGTATTCCCCTTGAGTCTCAGTCTTGGAAGGGGGTTTGCCCTGAGGGGACCCAACCACTTGCCTTGATGGCTCCCCAGCAAACAACTTGCCTGTTCTTGTAGTAGTCAATCAGACTGCCATTACTGTTTTTGATTTTTCCTGTTGGCCTTTCTTTCAAGAAGTATCTTCTGTTCTTCTAGCCACTCCAGACTGGTCTGCTAAGGACAATGGGTTTTTGCCTTTCCAAAAAAAAATCACTTGTGTAATCTACTTTTAAATTTATTTCACATTGAAAAATGAAATGAGATGATAGTGGAATTTCTCCACAAATATATATACATATGGACTCTACGTGTAGCACTGTAGGATCTGCACTGGGCTTCAATCCACAATTTTGGCAATTCACACCCCCCAGCTGCTCCTTGGAAATCCTCTACAGGATTGCTGTGAGTTGGAATCTCATTGCCATTGTGTGGATTCTGACTATGAGCAAAGCTGCATTGGGTTTATGAAGCTATGAATCTCTACAGGACCAATAAGCCTGATGTTTCTCTCATGGAGCACCTGAGAATTCCTGACCTTTAGGTTAGAAGTCCAGGGCATATCCTACAGTGTTATCAGGAATCATGTATATAAATACTTGCTTTTGTTGTTAAGTGTTGTTGCGTTAGATACTCCTTGTAGTGACCCTGTACAGGGTTTCTAGTGTCTATCCTACATCCCCACACCAGGACTCCACATACATACTGTTGTTAGATATTATGGAGTTGGTTCCAACTCACAGGCAACCATATGCACAACAGAACAAAACAAGACCTGATTCTGTGTCTTCATTATAATCTGTGCTAAACTTGAGCCCATTGCTGCTGCCACTGAGCCAATCCATCTCGTTGGGGGTCTTCCTCTTTTTTGCTGTCCCTCCTTTTAGCAAGCATACTGTCTTTTTCCCGGGACTAATAATGTATGTCCAGAGTATGAGAGACAAAGTCTCGCCATCCTGGCTTCTAAGGAGCATCCTGGCTATACTTACGTATTTATATATTTCTATAAATAATTTCCATATATATACTCAGTCCTCACTGAAATGTTTAGTTTCCAAGGACTAGGTCGTTATGCAAAAAATGGTTTTATGCAGAGATGGAAGATGACACAGGGTTACAAAATGGAGGATGACAATATCATTACATAACTGCCAAATGACATCATTACATAACAATCAAACTCCCTAACCCCCATTAAAAAAAAAAAAACAAAAAAACCCACCCCTGTCAAGTCGATTCCTACTTATAGTGAAACGTAGAACTACACTTCTGGGTTTCTAAGGCTATACATCTTCACTGAGGCAGATCATCACATCTTTTTCCTGATAAACTACTAGCGACTTAGGAAAGTGACCTCAGACTGATTTGAATATACAAGTAGGGTAATTGGATAACAATACATCAGATTGGGCTGGACCTCAGTACATGGGACTTTTCAGTTCTAAGTCAGAAATGTTTCAAGCACACCAAGATGAAATGATCATCCTATATCTTAGGCTGTGTTTTCTAAAAGCACATCCTATGAAACATATATACGTATATATTTAGAGAGAGAAGTTTATTATCAAGGAAATGGTTTACAATTGTACAGTCCAAGATCCCTAAAGGAAGAGTGTGAGAGAGCCCCTCCTCTGTGTCCATGGTATTGAGAGCAGGCCACACCCTCAACAAAGCATCCTTTTATTGATTGATTACTCGTGGCTTCTCATCATAGCTAACTATGCTTGTGTTAGGTCTCATTACCATGGCATAAACATATCTCAACAGATAAGCCTCTGGGAATCCTGGCCTAGTCAAGTTGACACAAAGCCCGAGCCATTACACTATCTATAAATGCTAACTAAGATCAATACTGAGTTTTGAAAGCAAAGTTAGCCTGTTGATACATATCCCAACTCAGTTCTGTCCCTTTTTCATCTACAGACCCGTGACTGATTTCACTCAAACACATGATTCAACGGCCCTGTTTCCTATTTTGTGTCTATACTTTCTCAGTTCAGTGCTTACTTACCTGAGACATGAGTTATTGTAGAACAGTATTTTATCTTCAGTCTCCTGTCTTGTTTCTTCATGCTCTAGTTTTCTAGACCAGTTACACTACACCTAATCTCAGAAATAACTCCAGGATTATTTTCCCCAATTTTTTTCCCCAGAGGAATCTAAGTAAGCCTGACAACATCTGCAGGTCTTGCTCTCATCCATCCTTGCCCTCTAAATTGACTGAATGTGGTAAAGTGCCAACTCCTAACAACCCTGTGTAGGATTGCCAAGGAGTGAGTAGCTGGTGAGTTTGAACTGCCAACCTTGCAGTTAGCAGTCCAGTGCTTATTACACAGTGCCACACCAGGACTGAATGGGGAACATGAAACTCAAAATTAAGTATGTACAAAAATATGAGTATATCTTTCTGTTTTGAAAAGTTTGCTGGTAGCATTTCATAGCACTTGGGGATTATGCACATATTTTTTTCTAGTCCAAAAAACAAGAGACAGAGTTTGCAAAATGTTTATGGAACATGATGCTACCTATGTGTTGATTATAACTGAATGAGTGAATAAGTTAATAGTGTACTTTAATCACTAAAATGGGGTTACCTTCATAAATGCTTAATTAGGATGAATAAAGCAAATGCATTAACCATAAGTAATTTAAATTATAGCCCAGATGTGGAATTTTACTTTAATGCATTGTTACATCTTTTCCTTTTTTGGGTAATCTAATTCTGAAAAATCTGCCACTGAAAACCCTATGAGACACTGTTCTACTCTGACACATGTGGGGTTGCCTTGATTTCAAATAAACATGACAACCACTGATAGGGTGTGTCAAGTGATAGCCACTAATAGTTATATGGCAGAGTTATTTTAATATTAGATCTAGAATTTACTATTATATAGAACATGTCAGGCTTTAAAAACTCTGAGTCACTTTTTCTTTGTGTTGAAATTATAATTCCTAGATTAGTTGCATGTTTAAATAATACTTCCTAGGATCTCTAGAGTCCTGATATGGTGTTGCGGGATAATTCATTGGACCACAAGGTCAGTTTGAACTGCAAGATCATTGGTTGAAATCCACCAAGTCACTCTCCGGGAACCCTATACAGGGTTGCTTTGAGCTGGAACTGATTCGATAGCTCTTAACAACAACAAAGCCCCTGGTTTTACGGATAAAATAAGATAACCTATATAAGCAGTCCATTCTAATCTCTAAAGTGTTACATATTTTCTTTATTATTTGGCATAGGTTTATTGTTGCTGTTGTTAGGTGTTGTCAAGTTGATTTTCAATGCCTAACAGTTTCATATAAGCGTAGACCACCTCCATAGTGTTTTCTAGGTTGTAATCTTTGTGGAAGATCATCTCCAAGTCTTTCTCCCTTGTAGTGGCTAGGTGAGTAGAACATCTGTTTTTTGGACTAGGACTCAGTGCTTAATGGCTACGGTGCCTGGGTTCCATATAGATATATTGCTACATCAGGTATTAATGCTATCCCCTGTGTATACAGGTAGATAGGGATGGGCAACTTAGATATTGGCTACCTAAAATGAGAGGGTGATAAAGGCTCAAAGTGACTGGCTTACAAGGTTTCAAGAGGGAGTTTAGTTTAAGAGTGTGTGTGGAGAGGGCAGGGGAGAGAAAGAGTCCCCACTGAATAGTTTTCATCTTGTCTAGATGGGTCTGGTAAAAAGAGATGGGGCTAAGATTCTTATGATTCAATAGTGAGTAATTGTTATCATGAGTAATTGCGACTGTCACAATTATAAAGGTAGAAGTTTTGTAACAAAAACAGGGGAGTAGTTAATATTACAGTCCAGAAACAGAGGACCCTAGGACCATCAAGGGAGAAGAGCACAAGCAGAAAGAGGAACCTTATCCAGAGAATCATTGACACCAGAGATGGAAGCAGAGATGGGGACATGAAAAGAGGGAGCAGCTGAAGACGCTAGAGTCAGGGAAACAGAGGACTGACAGCTGGTGGCCAGGAAGCCTGAGTGTTTAAAAAAAAAGAGCTAAAATGAATAAAGAGAAATACTGTTAACTGATGATACATGGAGGGGATTATAGCCATTGTAATGAAACAAAGTGTATGATTTGTTGAATGTAAAACTGATGATCTGCCCTGTAAACCTTCTCTTAATTCACAATAAAAATTTAAAAAATAAGAAGATATATTGTTATTGTTATCAAGTGCGTTGAATCCGTTCTGACTCATAGAAACCCTGTGTAGGATTTCAAAGGAGCAGCTCGTGGGTTTGAACCACTGAGCTTGCAGTTAGCAGTCCAGTGCTTATTCTACAGCATCAAATCAAGTCTGTAAAGATATCGTGTTGTTGTTATTAAGTACTGTTGAGTCAATTCTGACTCATCGTGACCCTCTTTAGGGTTTCCAAGGAGCAGCGGGTGAGTTTGAACCATTGGCCTTGTCCACAGTATTAGATGTTCACAATAGATGAACAACTGCCCTGGTTCTTGCTCTCTAGAATGAAATGACATGATGAATGTCTCGTTTCTAGTCTAGAGGGCAGACATAATAGTGGTGGTAGTGGTGGTGAGTAACAGTAGGAACAATAGCTTGTATAGTCAGTATAAACCGTTGCTGGACCATAGACCTTTTTAGTTACTTTGTAACAGCACACACCAATCACTGGCCATAGTATCAGCTTAGGTAGAGTCCTTCATCTCTGCAGTCTAATAAAAAGTTGTCTGGTAACTTCGTATTTCTTAAATGCTTCTTAGTGTGAGCAGTGTTCACTCATTAGGCAACGTTCAGAGAGATTCTGGGGTCTGCTTTGGAAATTTGAACAAATACTTTTTTATAATTTCTTTAGCTGGCCTAATTAAAATGAGATATAGAAGAAGAAGAAAGAAAAAAAAAAAGCTTGCAAGTTCAAAGCCTACAAAGTTTAGGAAGCTAAAGAAATTAAGTGAATTTTTACTTACTGGAGTCCTGGTGTGGCACTATAGGGTAAGCACTGTACTACTAGCCACAAAGTCATCAGTTTGTATGGACATGGATCTATCTCATAGTGACCCTGTATACGGGGGTGTTCAACCCACCAGCCACTCTGCAAAACCCCTAAACAGGGTCACTATGAGATAGATCCAACTCAATAGTACTTAACAAAATACTTAATGATTAGGATCCCTGGTATGTAGTGGTTTACAAATTAGACTGCTAATTGCAAGGTCAGCAGTTCGACTCTACCAGCCACTTCATGGGAGAAAGAGGATGCTTTCTGCTCCTGATAAGAAAGTCTCAGAAATTCTATCCAGGATGACTATGAGTAAGAACCTACTAGACAGCTCACAACCAGTCACCTCCACTGTACTTAATGGTTGGCTGAATGTGACGATGACAATGAGAATCTAAATGCCAAGATTTATCCATGCAATCACATGCATACACATGCGCATACACACAGTTCTTTGCTTTTACACTCTGGTTTCTGTCTATTGCAAGTATTCTTCAGTAGAATGTAAGGGAAAATTGTATCCTGAAATCACAAATGATGAAAGAAAGCAAGGTTACTGCTTTATTGGGAAAGAAAGACTTTCCCAAGGGGCTAATTGTTTTATCTACTCAACCCAGGAATTATTTCTTACCTATCTAATATTTAATGGCAAGAAGAGGTTACAGTTATCACTTTAGCATGTTCTGTGAGTTTTCTTTAGGAGATTTATATAGATAGCCTCCCAGTGTCTAGAAGACTCTTCTCTGCAATTCTGTCTCTGATTTTGATATGTGAAAGGTTAGTCCCTAAGGGTGTCATTGAGGGTTATGATACTGACCTGAACAAGATCAAATGCTACATTTCTGAAGCCTTGTGGCTTCCTTTTGAGACTGCTATCTGTGGATGACTCTTCTATTTACTCCCTTAGCTTCAATATTTTAACTCAGATTTCTTGAGGAGCTTCTGGCCTAGTAAAGTTCAGCATGCAAAAAATAATACGTTGAAAACTTACGGAATGTGTGTCCTGTTGTTTTTCTGCAAAGAGCCGCATATTTAAACAGCAGGCCTGCCATATTTTAAATTGAAGCTATCAGTAGCTATATCTTGTCAACATTAATTGTGACTAGTTTGCTTGTAACCTTCACGATATATGGCAATTTTAAAAGGGTTGTGATCATTAAGCTGAAAAAGATACATGTCAAGTTGCATTTCTTGATGTTGTTGTTTCCTTTATGACATTTGTTCCCTTCTGTGGAAATCTCAGTAACTTGGCTTATCTTATCAAAGCTCCTTGTTGGCTTCAAAATACTTCTCAGGTTCCAACTTTCATCAGAAATCTTATTTCATCACTTGCATCTCACCAAAGTTATATTCTATGGTCCTTCTTTGCATTCCCAAAGCACCTCTTTAAAATTTACAGCATCTACTCATTTGTTTAAGGAGCTCTGGTAGCGCACTGGTTACAAATAGGGCTGTGAACTGCAAGGTCAGCAGTTCGAAACTACCAACTGTTCCGTGGGAGAAAGATGAGGCATTCTGCTCCCGTAAAGATTTACAGCCTCAGAAACCCTGTGCAGGGTCGCTATAAGTCGGAACTGACTCCACACAGCCACCATCAGCCACTCTTTATTTATTCTCTAAAAACATATGTTTAACACTTAGAATTCTATGATGAAATTACCTATTTATCTTGGTCTTCTGCACTGTTTTATAAGTAACATAATTTCAGAGATCAGATTTGATGCATCTTTTCGTCCCCTAGATATCAGATCAATTCTAGATGCAGTAGATGCTTAATAAATAATATATTTTTGGAATGAATCACTAATAGAAGTTGTGAGGTAGTCCTACATAAGCTAATTCAATTACCTGGTTAAATGAGCCAAGGGTACTCTGTGTTATTATTAAATCATTTGATCATTATGAGTTGTAAATAGAATTGTGTTGTATATATTTTCTCTAAATAGGGAGCACAGAAAAGTAAGGTAAAAATACTAGCCGCCTAAATGAACATGCTATCAGCCAGAGGTCTCAAACCAGTACCTGTTGGTCTGTATACTCCTTTGAGTATGTGTCACTTGCCTGTTTTATAGACCCTTACAGTGTTTGAAAGGACATAAAAGAAGATAAGAGTTAATGCTTACAAAAGCATGCAAACAATTTACCATTGTCTGATTTTTAGAATGCATATGCTACATGTTAGTGTATAAATCAGTCAATGATAAATTGTTTGCATGATTTTGTAAATATTAAATGCATGTTAATGTAGTTAAGGTAAATATTAGCTACATGTTGGAGGCCTGTTGTGATGCTGAAGAATAATGTAGTGGACTGCAAGATCGGTGGTTCAAACCCACCAGCCACTCCTTTCAAACCCTATACAGGATCAGTATGAGACAGAACCGACTTAAATGTACTTAACAACAACATGCTACATGCTAAACCAAACTGTGTGTTGCTGATCCTAAACTCTCCTGTGGTTGTTGAATGCATTGTGTTTGCTTTGTTAATGAGACAAGATTGATGTAAATTGTATCTTGATTTAATCTCTTTTGATATATATATAAAAGATTAAACAAGTAAGTGAGTAAGCAGAGATAGTAGTTGTTGTTGTTGTTGTTAAGTTCCATCAAGTCGGTTCAGACCCACAGTGACCCTGTCGGAGTCTCTGAAGAGCAGCTGCTGAGCTTGAACCACCAGCCTTGCAGTTCAAACATCTTTGCAGCAGTCTGGTGCATTAACTCAGAGCGCCACACCAGGACTCCAGAGATAATAGTAGGGAGATGTGAAGACACATGATCATTCAAGAACAGAAGCTCAAAAGAGACAAACATCTTCCACTAGACCTGATAGAACTGGCACCTGAGGTGTGGCCATCTAGCCTCCTAAACTGTGAGAAGGACTCCTGATGTGGCTCTGGACTTCAAACCACACATCAGCAGTTCAAACCCACTAGCTGCTTCTCAGAAATCCCATACAGGGTCACTATGAGTCAGAACCTACTCGAAAGCACATAACAACAGCAACAGCAAACTGTGAGACAGTGCCTTTCCATTTCATAATGCAGCTCACTAGTAGTATTTCTATTATAGCAGCACTAGATAACTAAGACATGATGTATTCTACCAGCAGGTATTTAAGTTCAGAAAGCCTACATATTGCTTAAGGAGCTCTGGTAGCATAGTGGTTTTCCAGTCAGGCTGCTAATCTCATGGTCAGCAGTTTGAGACTACCAGCCATTTTACATGAGAAAGATGAGGCTTTCTACTCCTGTAATGATTTATAGCCTTGGAAACCCTCCACAGGGTCGCTATGAGTCAGAACCAACTCTATCATGCCACCATCATACATGGAACAGGAGAAAGACCCGCCTAGCCAAAGGAATCTATTCAGCAAAGAATCAGAGGAGTTAGATCATTTGGCTTATTAGTGGTTATGTGCAACATAGTTGATTCCAACTCATGGCAACCCTGTATAGCATTTTGGAGGCTGTAGATTTTTACTAAGGAACTCTGGTAGCGTAGTGGTTATGAAATGGGCTGCAAACTGCGAGGTCAGAAGTTCGAAACTACCAGCTGTTCCTTGGGAGAAAGATGAGGCTTTCTGCTCCCGTAAACATTTACAGCCTTGGAAACCCTGTACAGGGTCGTTACGAGTCGGAACCGACTCCACGGCACATAACCACAATAACAACAGATCTTTGCTGCAATCGCAAGCCTCATATCTCTCCCAGGCAGCAGCTGCTAGATGGGCACTGCTGACTAGCTCATAATCCACTATGCCACCACGGCTCTTTGTAGTAACTAGGATGCTGAAAAATTTTACTTTTTGTTAGATATTGTAAAGCTTAGATAGGACTTGTTAAATAGCCATATGAGTGTGTGTGTGTGTGTGTGTGTGTACTTTAAATACTAAAAATAGTTTCTGTGCTAGAAAGTGAGTTGACAATATTGTGGAGGATAAATTTAAGTAGGGTGAGATAAGTGAAAAGAAAATTGCAGTGATACGGGGGAAAACGGTTAGAATAGAAACAGAGCAAATGGACTAGATTTAAGCGGCCATTCCTTTGAAGAGAAAATGAGAAGAAACATGGGTATAAATTATATTTTTTTCAAAAATCTATACTTAGAAGAAATGCTTTTGTGGTGTTGGCCCCATCTCGTCACCAATGTTTATAGAACTGTTCTTCTAAATAATTGGGTTGACATTTGGTTCATTTGCTACACTAATGTTAGTTATCAGGTTCAGTAGAAAATAGCAAAGTATTTCTACACCTACTCCTCGTTATCTATTATCTCATTATACAACATTTCACATTTTCCTCAGTAGTAAAAAAATCCAAAAAACTATCAAAACTACTTTGGACAATAATGAGGTGGTGGCCATGGCAAGTATCTAAGCAGCCTCTGGGAAAGTGGAACACGTTGCCTCAAATGCTCACCTGCTTTGCTCCCTCCTGCCTGCTGGAGCACCTCATCCAGCTGCCATACAGGGCTGGCCTCTTCCATGGCCACGGCTTCTTAGTAGATCTGCAGACGACATCAAACCTTTGCTGGACTCCCTGATCCTGTGTTCCCTCAGTTCAGAATTGCTACAGGCTTGGAAGGGAGAAAAGAAAGGGAGTAAGTCATCAGGGAGGGTGTTTGGAAGAAATGTGTGTGGGTTTCATGACATCCCAAAATGCAGTGATCCAGAAAGCTCTGCCTTGGTGGAGCCAGGTGCGATCCCAGGTTCCCAGCATCCTTGCAGGAAGTGCGGAGCCTTGGTGACCCTGCTAAGCTGTGGGCCCTCCACTCACACTGACCAACTTTTTCCAGCTTTGTCTCTTACAAGCCTCCATCTTCACAGAAGACTAATCCATAATTGGCCTCATCACAATGATGAACATATGTGAAAATCTTATCTGTTAGTGTTTCTAGGATCATATTTTTTTTAATTGGAAAAGAAAAAATGCGACAAATGAATGGAATGTAAAAAAAAAACAAAAAAAAAATCCATTTTCTCATAAAAGCTCATTTTGGAATCTATCCATGTCAGTACATAAGGAGATGGTTTTAATCAGTATTTCAATGATTATGCAAAGTTGGTTGCAAACTAGATGACTATTTCATGCTAAAGAATGGTATTGCTTAGAGGGAGTACATGAGATTAAAATGTTTTTCTTTGTGTGAATTCATTTCATCGACATATGTGGTAGGTACATGTCTGTTGTTTTTGTTACTTGCCTGTGAGTTGTCAGGACTCATTACAACCTCATCTCCAATGGGATCTGAGCAGTTTGTTTCCTAGAGTTTTTATTGACTGCATTTTTAGAAGTAGGTCACCAAGCTTTTATCCCTAGTTCTTATAGATTTGGAAGTACTGATACCTGCTCAGCATCATAGCAACTCATAAACCACCACTAACCTATGGTTGTTGTGTTTGAGGTGTATCAGCCTGGAAGCCATCCCTGTCTTTGCAATGAAGGCAAGAATTCTACCTCTGAATCCATGCTGTTCCCACTTACAGGCCTTGAAAATACAGCAGTGACTAGGACAAATTTCCTTCTCTCATGAAGCATATAATGTAATTAAATATTCTCACTAGTGAATTAATCTATTGTCTCAGGATTTTAATGAATAGAATTCTTTTTTATGCACAATACATAAAGACCAGTGCTCATCTGTCAGTTTGCTGTGCCGTGGTAATTTGTGCTTTGCTATGATTTTAGAAGCTGTGGCACCAGTATTTCAAACACCAGCAGTCTCAGCTATGGTGGGCAGATTTCAGCAGAACTTTTAGACCAAGAAAAACTTGGAAGAAAGATCTGGCAATCTACTTCTGAAAAAAATTGTATGCTGTATTATAACCCAAGAAACTGGACTATATGAAGAATAATGTGGCATCAGGATTGGAGGAAAATTCATTAACTACCTGTGATATGTAGATAACACAACCATATTTGCTGAAAGTAAAGAGGACTTGTAGCAATTACAGGTGAAGATCAAAGATGAAAGCCTTTGGTAACATAAATAAAACACACACTCTCATAAGTAGACTGATAAGCATATCATAATAAGTGAAGTGAAGATGGAAGTTGTCAAGGATTGACTATTACTTGTATTTCCAATCAACACTCATGAAAGTAGCAGTGACTAAATCAAAGGAAGTATTGCATTGGGTTAATTTGTTATAAAAGATCGCTTTAAAGTATTAAAAAGCAAAAATGTCACCTTTAGGACTAAGATGTGTTTGACCCAAGCCTTAATATTTTCAATCCCCTTATAGACTGGGCAATGAATGAAGAAGACTTAAGAATAACTGATATAATTAAATTATGATGTTGACAAAGAATATTGAATCTACCATGCAGTGTCTGTCTTAGAAGAAGTATAGCCAAAATGCTCCTTAGAGATAAAGATGACAAGACTTCATCTTAAGTACTTTGGACATGTTTTCAGGAGGGACCTGTCCCTAGAGAAGGACTTTGTATTTGGTAAAGTAGAGGTTCCATAAAAAAGAGGAAGAACCTCACTGAGGCAGATTGATACCGTGTCTGCAATGTACTCAAACATAGAAGCAGTTGTGAGAATGGCTCAGGACCAGTCAGTGTTGTGTTCTGTTGTATGAAGGGCTATTTTGATTTGGAACCTACTCAACAACACCTAAAAACCATCAACATGAATGAAGGCACTTCAGTGTTACTTGAATGAGATAGCAGTTTCAAGTAAAACAAAAGGAAAAATATGAAAACTGTTTCAGCTCACTCTTTAAGAGAAGAAGTGAGGGAATAAAAAAAAAAAAAAAAAAAAAAACTTCAGGTTCAGTTATTAATAGAGCAAATGCAAAATCCCCTGGGATCTCCATACTAGACAAATTAAGTTTTCAATATTTTACTTTGTTTATGCTAATCTTGACCATTGTGAAAGAAAATTACTTTCTAATTTAATTATTTTCCTAATTTTTTATTTAATTTAAATTATTTACAATCTTTCACCAATTATAAATTTTTAACGAAACAATTGTTTTCATAAAATCAAGTTTTAACAAACAAGCTAATTTATATCTATTTATTTACACATCGATAATACTATAGGCGTTGTTTATAGCTTTGTAGGATAAGCAGTGGACTGTTAACCACAAGATCAGTGGTCCAAACCCATAAAGCCCTTCCTTGGTAACTCTATACAGGGTCACTATCAGTCAGAACCAATTTAACTACACTCAACAGCAGAACAATGTGGTCATTGTAATGACACAGAAAATATTGGGATGACATTAAAAAAAATCTTAACATTAAACTAGTGTAATGATTTAGATTCTTCTTTCTAACCGTTCTTTATTTGATGACCTTATTATTTGTCAATGTTATGATGTGTGATCACATTATATCATAAGCTTTTGGGTTCTAAATTTTAGGTTGTTTTTAAATTAGTACTTTAATTGCTCATCAAAGTAATGGAAGAGGGAGTTAGAAAATGGAGCATTTGCTAATCCCTTTGGTATTAGTTAACACTTAGTTTTCTCAAGGTCAAGTGTCTTCTGGTAGTACTCATAGAAGATTGATTTGCTTTGAGCTCCCTGACACATGATACCAGAATGCTGTGAATGGCTTCTTTGAGAAAGGGATGCTTCTCTCTTTTTGGTTTATCAAGAAAACAAGGAAGGTGACTGATTTAAAATGAAGAGCTGGAAATCTGAAGGAATATTCCTGCAATCAAAGAGAATGCCATATTTGTGTAGATATTTGCTATTATAGTTGAGATATGAGTTTCTTGGTTCACTGTTGGGGTGTTTTAAGTAAGAGAGAGGTATTTGACATGATTTATTCATTTGGTTTAAAAAAATGCATGTTGTCTTCTATATAGCAAGCACCAGGCTGACAATAAACAAGATAAAAGTGATAAATTATCTAAGCAAAAAGACAGTCATAGTTTGTATTTGGATTCCATCCATTTCTGTTTTCTTCTACTAATTTAAAAGTCAATTTGGGAATTGTGTTTGTATGTAATGTTAGTTTTAAAGTAATTACATTTCTATTGGTTTTTATTTTACCATCACAAGTAATATGCTTTCACTTGTGGAAAAGTCTAAAATTGAAACATTTTGAGAGTATTGAGTAATAAATTCCCAAATGGAGGATGTTTGTAAACAATGTGGTCCTTTGTTAATCTGAGGAGGCAGTTCACAAACAAAGAGACAAACTTCTGCTTCATTATAACTAGACTGGGTGATTTGCCACTCAATTTGGTATTTCTAGAATTTTGAATAGAGTTTTGGAAACTTAGTGTCCTTATTTGCAAAGTGGGTGTAATAATAATTATCTCCTAGGTTTGCTCTCAAATTTAAATAAGAAATGCAAATAAAAGGGCTAATATGCACAACACTCTATTTTCTTCTCTTTCTTGATTATATTTTATTAAATTTCCTTTTCTTCCTAAGATTATACAATTTTCTTATGTTCAACATTAAACACTTCTATACTTAACAATCAGTTCCTGAAATCATATAGCTTTAAAATTTCTGTAAAGTGCAGATAAAATTTTTAAACTTTTTATGAGCTATGCCATTATTAAGGAGGCCTGGTGTCATTGTAGGCTAAGCACTGGACTGCTAACTACAACATCAGCAGTTCAAATCCATGTGTTGCTCAGTGGGAGAAAGGTGAGAATGTTTGCTCCCATAAAGATTAACAGCTTCATTAACCCTATGTAGGATCACCATAAGGCAGAATCAAGTCTATGACAGTGAGTTTGGAGTTTTGGTTTATGCCATTTATTAATCAGCTCCAATGGCACAGTGATTAAGCAATCAACTGATAATGGAAGAGACAGGAGTTCAAATCCACCAGCAGGTTGGCTTGTATTATTTTAAGTGTGAGTTTTGGACTTTCAATATTCTTTTGTACCTTTTCCTTCTTAGTTGCAAATGAAAATGTATATATATTGTTATTATTAAGTACCGTGGAGTCGGTTCCGACTCATAGTGACCCTGCACAGGGTTTCCGAGGCTGTAAATCTTTACGGGAGCAGAAC